>NW_007259910.1:149256-228390 GCF_000164805.1 Carlito syrichta
CCCAGGCAGGTCTCGAACCCACGAACTCAGGCAATCCACTCACCTCAGCCTCCCAAAGGCGTGGGATTACAGGCTGAGCCACCGAGCCCGGCTGGAATCTATCTTATAAAAACAATAACACCAGTATTTAAGGATATACATACAAGAAATGTTTACTAAATCATTGTTTGTTGCAGTACCAAACCACACCAGTAATTTGAAAACACCCACTTTCACCAATTTAGGACTGACTGAAAAAACTCTAACACATCTGCTATCATACGCTATCTAGGAGGTTAAAAACAGGTTTATATCTGCTAATTCAAGTATTTAAATCTAGATTGCTGAATTTTTGTTTTTAATTTTGCAAATACAGAATTAAAGTAAATGTCCAGGAAATTGTTCAATAAATTAAGACATTTTCGTAAAACAAATTGTAACATATATAATAGGGTATGTTATAGAGTAACATATATAGACCTCATAATATAGATCTTGTTGTAAAAATAACAATGATTTCTTGTAAACATAAAACATTTATACATGCACACATATTTGTTTACATAAAAATATTTATATAAATAAACAAATACAAACTATTAAGATTTGCAACTCTGGAAGAGGGGACATAGAAGAAGTAATTATTTATATTGTGTCATCTATCTTTGTATTGTGTTTTTGGCAGGGGGCAACATGTCTATGCTTGTTTTCTTCACTGGTGAACCAAAGATGATAATACATATTCCACATAGTTATTGCTGGAATAAGATGAAATAACATATATCTAGTGCCTGGAACTTAGTAGTTACTTAATATATTAGACCATTATCTTTTACTTTCATACCAACAAGTATATATTATTCATCTATTACATTTTATATAAAACAGAACTGTTTCTAAAAATATTATGCTCAATATCCACAAATCCAAAATGTAGAGAAAAATAAAGGCTTACTAAGTGAAATTAATACTCAAACCTTAATGGAGTACCTTGCCAATATGTTAATAGGAACTAAGAAAAACTAATTTAGATTTTTAAAAAGTATCTAAAGGACATTGTGTAGTTATGAGTAAGTTCCTTAACTTCTCTAACCATAAATGACCTTTGTAGGATGATGACAACAATGCCCATGCTTATTTTCTCCCAAGGTCTTAAGTAAAAGATAATGCCTGTGGAAATGTTTTAAAATCTGGAAGCACTATACAGATAAAGAATTTTTCTAAAAACTAGGATTGTGCCCATTTATAAGCATAAAGTTCAAGGTTACTTAACAGTCAAATGAGAGATGCTACAGTAATCTAGAAAGCCAAAAAAAATTTTTTTTAAATTTTTTAATTTTTTAAATTTTTTAATTATTTTATTTTAAAAATGTGGAGTACAAATGAGGGTTAGGTACATACGTGGTCGTCACACAGGTAAAGTGTGGGTACCCTTATTGATGTTATGTGCCCCCCCCTTGGTAGTGTCCCACTACTGCCAATTCCTTTCTTATGGTATTATGATAAATGTTCAAGGTTCACTTATGAGTGAGTACATATGGTACTCAGATCTTTGTTTCTGAGTATTATAGACTCTAGTATTACAGACTCTAATTACATCCAGGTTGCTGGAGTTCAAAATTTTGTTTTTCTTTATGGCTGCATAATACCCCATTCAAGCAAATGTACCACATTTTCTTTATCCCGTCCACTTTTGATGGGCAGCATGGTTGGTTCCATGTTTTTGCTATCGTGAATAATGTTGCAATAAACATACATGTGCAGGTATCATTATTATAGAGTGATTTGAGTTCCTCTGGGTATACTCCCAGAAGGGGAATTGATGAGTCATATGGAAGGTCGATTTTCAGATGTTTTAGAAATCGCCACACTGTTTTCCACAGAGTTTGTACTAGTTTACATTCCCACTTTCCCCACACCCTCTCCAGCATCTGTTGTTTTTTGAGTTATTAATGATGGTCATCCTGACTGGAGTTCAGTGGTATCTCAGTGTGGTTTTAATTTGCATTTCTTTGATGATTAGTGAGGTTGAGCATTTTTTCATGTATCTGTTGGTAGCTCGTATGTCTTCTTCTGAGAGGTGTCTATTCATATCTTTTGCCCATTTTTTAATAGGGTTGTTTGTTTTTTTCCTTTCAGCATGTTTGAGTTCCTTGTAGATCCTAGATGTTAGGCATTTGTCAGACATATAGTTAGCAAATATTTTTTCTCAGTCTGTGGGCTGTCTCCCCACTCTCTTGATGGTTTCTTTTGCTTTGCAGAAGCTTTTCAGTTTGATGATGTTGCATTTGTCTATCTTATCTCTTAAGGCATGGGTATCTAGGGTTTTGATTAGGAATTGGTAGCCTCTTCTAATTTCCAGAACATTCTTATAGTTTGAGGTTTTATGTTTAGGTCTTTGATCCATTTAGAGTTGATTTTAGTATACGGTGATAGGTAGGGATCCTGTTGATTTTAGTATACGGTGATAGGTAGGGATCCTGTTTCATTCTTCTCCATGTGGTCAGCCAATATTCCCAGCACCATTAATCAAATAGGTTCTTCTTTCCCCAGTAGTTGTTAGTGGAGACTTTGTTGAAGATGAATTGGTTGAGAAATTGAGGTTTTGCTTCCAGAATCTCTATTCTGTTCCATTGGTCTATATGTTTGTTCTTGTACCAATACCAAGCTGTTTTGATTATTGTAGCCTTATAATAAAGCTTAAAGTCTGGGAGTGTGATACCTCCTGCCTTGCTTCTTTTGCTGAGGATTGTTTTGGCTATTCGTGGTTGTTTTTGTTTCCATAGGAATTTCTGTATTGTTGTTTCCGGGTCTGAGAAGAATGATCATGGTAATTTAATGAGTATTGCATTAAATCTGTAGATTGTCTTGGGTAGAATGGACATCTTAACAATATTGGTTCTTCCAGACCATGAGCATGAAATATTTTTCCATTTGTTTGTGTCTTATTTGATTTGAGCATTGTTTTGTAGTTTTCATTGTAAAGGTCTTTCACTTCTCTGTTTAGGAAGATGTGAAGGTATTTTTTGTGTGTATGGCTATTGTAAATGGGATTGTGCTTTTTATTTGGTTCTCTGCCTGTTTGTTGTTGGTATATGAAAATGGAACTGTCTTTTGCACGTTAATTTTATACACTGAAACTTTGCCAAAGTCCTTTATTAAAGCAAGGGGGTTTTTGACAGATTCCCTTGGGTTTTCCAGATATAGGATCATATCGTCTACAAAGAAGGATAGCTTAACTTCTTCTTTTCCTATTTGGATACCCTTGATATCCTTCTCTTGTCTGACTGCTCTAACTAGAACTTCCAACTCTATGTTGAACAGAAGGTGAGAGTGGGCAGGCTTGTCTTGTTTTGGTTTTCAGGGGAATAATATATGCAGCTTTAAGTTCACATTTTCTTCCTCAGCTAATTGTTTGCATTCATTTTCTACTGTAGTTTTTCCATAAGCAAGAACAAGGATGTGATAGAGGAACCAACCTTTGAATATATTAACCAGGACCATATCCTAGGGGTTGGTATAATGATAAGACAGAAGGAACTTGAAAGTCTGGATGATTTTGTGGAACAGTCTCCTCCCAACCTGAACCAATGGCCCACCTTTCATCAGATATGTGATAAATAAATTTTCACCTCTTACATTACTCACTGTAATTTGAAATCTCCTTATTACAGCATTATAGTGTGCACACTAATTAATACATCAGACTACATACATAATTGAAAATATTATAACATAATATAAAAGAGATAAAATAAAATATGTTTATAATAAAATAAAATGTATTTCTGTATGCATGTGCTTTGGAACAACTATATATAAGATAAATGCTAGTCATCTCTATCATGAATAAGTTTGGGTATAAGTGAAATAAGATGACCATAGTCAGTGTACCAAATCTACAAGAAAATGTATCAGCAGAAGTAGCAGTAGTCATAAGAACAAAAATCATTTTTAGGTTAAGTAACAGCAAAGCAGACAGTATATGATAGGAGAAAAAATAAGCTAATCTTAATTGAAATAGAGATGATATCTGAAGGTAAATTACAGATTGCCCAAGAATAGAAAAGAAAAAGTATATTTTCCTAAATGATATGGGCAAAATAATTTTCTATGGGGAAAACAATTCTCTGTGTTATGACATGGAATGACCTAGTAACAAAATATCATAGAAAATATATCTCCTTTCTTGAAATCCCACAACATATCAGGGCATACATTATCTCCAGTACTTAGAAAAAACTTAACTGTAACTTTCCATAGGTAAGGAAAACCACCTCAGTTATAAACTGGAAAAAGATAAAGTAATTAAGAATTATTTGCTAGGTCCTATGGGGACAATATCAGAATAAGACAGAAAAACAAAAAACTATCCAAAAATAATTTCAATATGTAATTTTATACCATAGATTTCTTACCACTATGCTAAAATAGTTACAAGTATGAAGCCTAGCAATACTATGAAATATTTCTAACCATTCATTTTTAACAATTCAATGAAATCAATGCATTTTGTGTATCTGTTAATTTAGTAATATTTCATTTTAAAACTAGCAAAAGGTATCTCAAATCTCCTGTTGCATATTTGAAAATGCTTTCCATGGTCTCTCAGGAACTATACTTCTATCTTTTATGACTAAATATATTGTTAAAAATATTACAAAATGTTGAGTAGAGTTTAAGTAAATTATTCAATAATTTTAAGAATAATCTAATCTGTTCTGTGTCAACTTCCCTCTCTATAATAAGCCCTCTAAATTCCTTGTTTTGGGGACTAACATGTTTTAGTATTATTTTGTATTAAATCAATATACAATTGTATTTTGTAGTTTGTTGAATTTAGAACGTTTAAACATTATTCCACCCGTTGGAAAGTCATATTACATAGCCCTGTTCCATGTATTTCAGGATATTCCTTGCCCAATAAAATGCCTTGTATTCTCCAAAATTACTGTAGCCCAAAGTACTTGTGAAAATGTCTAAATTGTATCGTATGGCAATATCTCTCAAACTACTTATGGTAAAGGACCAGTTTTTCCCTATATTCTGACTGAGATCTATTCTTTTCTAGAAGAAAATTAAAATGAGTTACTAGGGAAAAAATAAAATATAAAAAACAAAGACGTACACAATACAAGCTCCATTTTATTATTAGAGTCAACAGACAAAAGTTACTCTGTCAAATTACTATACAAGTTCCTAAAGAATTTCTCTCACTTTTTGTACATATCTTATTGCAGACCAACAAGTAGTTTAAAGGCCGGTGCTGACCCATGGACCACACTTTATTTTTTTTATTTTTATTTTTTTTTGAGTTGGAGTCTCACTCTGTCACCCAGACTGGAGTGCAGTGGCTGCTCCCGGCCTCCGCAGCCTCGACCTGCTGGGCTCCGGCGATCCTTCCGCCTCAGCCTTCCAAATAGCTGGAATTATAGGCGCGCGCTACCACGCCCGGCTGATTTTTTGATTTATTGCAGAGATGAGGTCTCGCCAAGTTGCCCAGGCGGGTCTTGAACCTGCAGGCTCAGGCAATCCACTCACCTCAGCCTCCCAAAGGCGTGGGATTACAGGCTGAGCTACTGAGCCCAGCTTTGGACCACACTTTAAATGGCACTGTCCTGAGGACGGTACTATCTTCACTGAGAACAACTGGCAAAATAACAAAAATAATAACAACAAAATAAAGAAATGCTAGTAATTATCTTTATAATTTTTTAATTCAAAATATCCTTTAGCAGAGATGGAAATAAACAATTCCATCCACGTTAACAATGCTGCACTACCTCACACATTCCTGCCAGATCTCCAGATGTACACACACATCCTGTTTCCTTTCTTTCATAAATGGCAACCTTGTCTTCTATGATACTGACTTCCTCCCCTCAAGGGAACATCAGTACCATTTAGCCAGTGAAAAGTGCAGGATCCCTTTATAAGCCAAAAAACAAAGACAAAAACAGGATCTGCTTTTAAAAGGACTCATAAAATACACATATGCAGAATACACGAACAGTGCTCATCATTTGCCTACTCATCTTTGGATTCATGCACAAAATCGTTTCTGTTCTTCCAGGTCGTCCTCAACCTTTCTGGGTCTTCCCTGTCCCAAATCCACAACTCAGCACAGGAAATTCTACTATAGGCTTTCCTCTCCATCATAATTATATGTACAGGAGAATTTGCTTTAAGCATCAATTTTTTTCTCTTTTGTTTAGTGGTAAGAACATCATCACTTGAGGAGAATGCAAGGTTTATCCTATCCCAGTCATATTTTTGACAGTAAGTAAACAACTCTCTGCATGTAATATCAGAATAATGTGTTCAATTTTTATAATTCTTTAAAAATGCTACTGACAAGTTTTCATAAAAAAGATCCCAGGTCAGAAAACTCATTAAAATGGCTAACATCATTCTTTACTTAAGTTTATAATAAAGATCATATTGAGGTGTAAACTTTAATTATTTATATTTCCCATGAGATATTTTACACACATTACAGTAACATGGCATATAAAAAATATTTTAGTATGTGAGTATATACATGTGAAATAAAATTTAAATAAAAACAATTGTTTACTCACTCACATGATTTTTATTGCTCTAATTTTCAATAATTCTGCAATACTAATATAAATAACCATAAATATTAATTTTCTAGTGTCAGCCTATGGAAAAAAATACTCAGCTAACATTTAGAAAAAATGGATTATATGTCATTGTGTTTTTAAATTATTTAATTTTCTTTTAAAAAAGTGTTAATCAAATGGAATCTGAAGTTTATACATTTTATACAATAAAACATGATTTTACCCTTTTCTTGGCCACCACAGCAACTTTGGCATCTGTTTTAGATTTACCTGTAAGATAATAAAGCATGGCTGCTTCAAAAAAGTGCCTATGGTCTTATTAAAATCAATAGTTGCACAATTAGAATTTTCTACTTTCTCATACTAAGATAACAGCACTTTGGTTTCAATGGCCCCTTTAATTAAAATGCTAGTAACTCAGTTTCCCAGAGTTAAGTGAAGCAAAGTAATTCAAAAGTAATAATATCAGCATTTGTATATTTATTTGACAAACCTCTTCTCTTAAATTTTGATTGGCTGGTTGAATTCCCAAGTTAGCATCTAGTAGACCTGATTTCTAAGTTCTGATTAGGTTGTGTGCTCTGGAGTATACAGCATCTAGAATTAAATCCCAGTTACCTCTACTTGCATATCTACTACATGCTGGACATGAGATGAGGATTTTGTATAGATAATATCTTATTAATCCTCAAGATAACTTCGTAAAGGATGTAGTCCCTCCTCACTTCATAGCTGAGGAAGCTGAGGTTAAGTTCAATTAAAGATCCTGCCTGAGGTCATGCAGCTGGGCCAGACCCATCTGATAACACCGAGTCTTTCCAGGATGTTGGTAGTCTCCATTTGGGACTGCTAAGTTGCCAGGAGTGCCTCAGAGAAGGACCCAGCCAGAAGGACGGCTATCAGTATCTTTCCTCACCTAACCACTCTTGAACCCAGAATAATCAGTAACCAAAAAGTTCATAAAACGTTATTCCAGGATAACATTTTGATATGTGCAAAAGTATGTCTGTATTAGTATGTGTATATATTAGGCATAAATGATTGGCATAAAGCAGAAACTTAGAGAAAAAGGTTATCATATTAAGATCTACAACTGGCTGTCCACATGTAAACTGTCCTCTTTCTATATCTAGCTGTGTGCTTATGAGGATCACTCCCAGAGCTCCCTTTCTCTTTAGTGATGAATGTACAAGGCCATCTACCCAGCCAGATGGTTCTGCCAACTAGAAATCTTCAACTCTTTTGCAAATTCATGGTTACATTAGGCCATGGAATGTTCTTCCTTGTACTATGGTAGTTATGCATATGTCTAAGTACTCTGTGAGATTAGACTATTTCTCAGGGACCACATTTTATATTCATTAGGTGTTTGATATTACTGATAATTAATACATGTATATGTATGTTATCCAAAGTCTTATATGAATCTGAAATATTCATTGACTTGAGCAAATTAATGAAACATTAGTTAAAATGTATTGAGTCTTCACTTGGTATAAGCTACTATTCTAGAAGATGTAAGATATAAACAATGTATATGCTCTCAGACTCTGTTTCTTTATTGATAAACCAGGGGTAATGATTATTACCTCACTAGTATATTGCAAAATCTAAATAATATAATCCATGTAAATAAAACTACTAAAACAATGAATGGCAGATAAAAAAAATCAACAAATGTTCACTTCTATTTTAGCTAATAAGGACGTTATGGGGGATGTATATGTGTGTGTGTGACCTTAGCCTTTTGGATACTAGGAAAAATAGTTTAGAGAAACTATATTTCACTATCATATCATCTTTTGGGGGGATTCCACCATTCTTCCACCTAAATAATTATTTTCATTTTCTTAACATAGTTGGAAACAATGATGCGTAATAATAAAACATCAAAATGTCTCAAGATATAGGCAAAAAAACCCACTAAAATCCCACGACCCATTTTAGACTTATAAAAGGGTCCAGAGGAACTTTATGGTAATTACAATCTAGAATATGTGTGTTGTCTCTAAAAAAAAACAAACACACACACAACAATAATTTTTGTCTTTGTTCTTTTGAAAACATCTCCTAAGGATAAAACTCATGACAAATTACCAATCCTTACAAATAGTTAAAACTGAACAAAAAAGCTAAAAACCAAAATTGGATCCAATGGCTCCTAATGGTATATAGAGAGTTAGCAAAAATAGAATGGATATATGGATGTTTGCTATATTTCCTCTCAAAATACGTAAATTTTCCAATATGGAGATAAATTACAACAGCAATATCTAAACTATTATTCCAGAAGCTTTTATGTTCAAAAGTTGTAGAACAACTCCCAACAAAAGGAGAGTATCTTGGGGAGTATCAACAACCACGCTAAAGGGAAATTATTTTTTATTTTTTTTTAGTTGGAGTCTCACTCCATCACCCAGGCTGAGTGCAGTAGCACGCTCACAGCCACCCCAGTGTCGATCTGCTGGGCTCAGGTGATCCTTCCGCCTCAGCCCTTCAAGTAGCTGGAACTACAGGTGTGTGCTACCACACTCAGCTAATTTTTGATTTATTGTAGAGACGAGGTCTCGCCAAGTTGCCCAGGCTGGTCTCAAACCCGTGTGCTCAGGCAATACACTCACCTTGGCTTCCCAAAGTGCTGGGATTACAGGCTTGAGCTACTGCGCCCAGCCTACACCAAAGGGAAATTCTGATACAACACTTAAAAACACTATGTTCACTAGTGATTTTCCTGTTAAAAACAGTAGGTCCAAGTTCAACCTTAGCAACATTAACAACTTTCTAAAAGCTAAATTTTCCCTCAAGAGCAAGGTTTAATTTCCTTCCTTCAGAAATATCTGCATGTAGGGATTCTCATCATAAAGAGCAAAAAACAGTTAATAGGAAATGGAGATTTGGATAATGAAAAGGGCCTTCACTCCTCGTGAGCTGTATCCAAGTCATCTTTTTAAAGTGCAAAAGAAAAGCTGCAGATAATAGCAAATGAAAACGTTTTAAATGAGTAGAGATGGTTATGCCTCGTAACCCGGAACAGATGTTAAAGATTTTTATTTATAACCATATTACAGAGGAATATAAATATTAATGTAATTAATGGCTTACTGTTTTCAATACATTTTTTAAAGTGTGCCCATTCATGACGCCTGAAAAATTTCATCAGTTTGTGCTTCTCTAAATGTGATAGTTGACAGCATTTTCTTAAAAAGATAAAGGAATAAATGATAGTCCAGTTTCCATTCTGGCTTGTAAGGAGTTCAAAATTGCCACTCGATTCCAACAATGTTTAAAAAGCTGAACAAGTCGAAAAAATCAACAACTCTACTTAGATCTTTCAGAGAAGTGAAGTTATGGGGCAAATCGCTGCCCTCAAAGTTGAACAAACAGGCAAATACCGAGAATCACAACTCACCTGTGGAAAAACCTCGGCGGCAACTAGTACAGGAGCAGAAAAACCTGGACTTTAATTGGCAAATTGCTGGCGGTTCAGTATGAACAAGACTGAGAGACAAAAACTCCAAGGGGACCCAGTTGTGGGGGCAGGAGACGCAATTTTATAAGCTCCTGTGAGAATCAGGAGCTCTCCCAGGTTCTCATAGAGAAGAAAACAATCTCCTAGGCTTCCAGCAGAAGGTAAAGAAAAATTATAGTTTTGAAATAATATGCCAGAGCATTCTGTTCTTAACAAAGCCTGCCTAGAGGAAAAACTATTTTACCAGAGCCTGACCTATTGAGAATTTTTCAAAGCCAAGAGCCTAGCTAACCTGGAAGAAACAAAATACCCAGTTCCAGTCCCTTCTACTCATCTTTTGCCACCTAAGTGGATGAAGATTGAAAAAAAAAAGAGGAAAGCCCTTATGAAGCTCACAACCTAGGACTGAGATCTTATTATAAGATATAGAATATTTTCCCTTCCTGCATGTCTTATCACTGTACTACTAAAGGCCCATAATCACAGTTCTTTTTTATCCAGGACATCATGCCCACATTTCAACAAAAATTTACAAGGCATTCTAAGAAACAAGAAACAAAGTTTGAAGAGACAGAGTAAGCATCAGAATCAGATCAAGGCTGGGTTTAGTGGCTCACACCTGTAATCCCAGCACTTTGGGAAGATCATTTGAGGCCAACCAGGACAACATAGCAAGACTCCGTCTCTACAAAAAAGAAAAAAAAATTTGAAAAATTAGCCAGGCATGGTGTAGTCCCAGGTACTTGAAACACTGAGATGGAAGGATCCCTTGAGTCCAGGAGTTCGAGGCTACAGTGAGCTACGATCACAATTGTGCCACTGTGTACTCCAGCAGGAAAGAAAATGAATAATATAAAGTGCTCAATTAAAATCACAAAAGGTAGAAAAAAATGGAAGACTACAAAAGTAACAAAGAACAAGGCAATAAATAGAAAATAATAACAAATATGGTATCTATTAAGCTACTATGTTAAGAGTCACTTTAAACATCAATGGCCTAATGTACCAATTTTAAGAATTATACTATGCTACCACTAATGAAAAGAAAGTAGGATTAGTTATATTAATGTCAAATAGAACAGACTTCAGAGCAAGGAAAGTTATTAAGGATAAAGACGGCCACACAAGAAGACATGCAGCCTTTAATGTGCATGCACTTAACAACAGAGCACAAAAAAAGAAGGCAGAAACTGGTAGACCTGCAAAGAGAAATAAATGAATCTACTGTTATAGCTGAAGACTTCAATACTGCTCTATCAGAAATGAACAAATCCAGTAGGAAGAAAATCAGTAAGGACATAGTTGAACTTAACAGTACCATCAATCAACTGAATATTTTTGACATCCACAGACTACTTAATCCAACAACAGCAAGGTATACATTCTTCTCAAGATCTCAAGAAACATTTACCAAAATATAACACATTCTGAGCCATAAAACAAATCTAAAATAATTTTTTTTTTGAGTCGGAGTCTCACGCTATCACTAAGGCCACCGCAGCCTTGAGCTGTTGGGCTCAGGCAATCCTTCCGCTTCAGCCTTCCAAGTAACTGGAACCATAGGTATGCACCACCATGCCTGCCTAAGTTTTATTTATTGTAGAGACAAAGTCTCGCCATGTTGATCAGACTGGTCTTGAACTCCTGAGCTCAGGCAATCCTCTCACCTCTGCCTCCCAAAGTGCTGGGATTACAGGCATGAGCCACCACGCCCGGTACCTTAAAAAATTTAAAAGAACAGAAATCATACAATGCCCACTCTCACACCACAATGGAATTAAGCTAGAAATCAATAATATAGAGCTAGCTGGGAAATTCCAAAATACAGAGCGAGCTGGAAAATGGCAATTTCTTGAAAGACACACTCTTGTCAAAACTCTCACAAGAATAGGCCTATATCTATTAAAGAAATGGAATCATGGCTGGGCTCGGTGGCTCAGCCTGTAATCCCAGCACTTTGGGAGGCCAAGGTGAGTGGATTGCCTGAGCCCGCGGGTTCGAGACCCGGGCAACTTGGCAAGACCTCATCTCTACAATAAATAAAAAATTAGCCGGGTGTGGTAGTGCGTGCTTGTAGTTCCAGCTACTTGGAAGGCTGAGGCAGAAGGATTGCTGGAGCCCAGCAGGTTGAGGCTGCGGTGGATGGGAGCAGCCACTGCACTCCAGTCTAGGTGACAGAGTGAGACTCCAACTCAAAAAAAAAAAAAAGAAATAGAATCAATATAACTTTCCAGTACAAAAAGCAGCCAGCCCAAATGGGTTCACGGTTAAATTCTATTTAACATTTAATTAAGAAATTATGTCACTCCTCTTCAATATATTTCAGAAGATAGAAGCAAAAAAAGCACATTCTAACTCTTTCAATGCAAAATGGGCTAAATATTAGAAATCAATTCCTGTAATCCATTAATCACATAAAAAAGCTAAAGAAAAAAAATCACATGACCATATTAATAGATGCAGAAAAAACACTTGACAAAATCCAACATCCAATGATGATTAAAAATAAGCTCTCAGCAAACAAGGAAGGTAGATGAATGGCCCCTCAACTTGATAAAGAGCAGCTACAAAAAAAAAAAACCAAACAAACAAAAAAATAAAACTAAAGATAATGTCACATTTACTGATGACAAAGTAGAAGCTTTCTTGCTAAAATCAAGAAAAATTCAAGGATATTCCCTCTCACCACTCTTTTCAACATCATTGGAATTCCTGCAAAAAGAAATGAAACTGAAAGCTATACAGTTTGAGAAGAAAGAAATAAAACTGTTTCTTTATAGAAGATACAACTGTCTATGTAGAAAATCCAAAAGAGGCTGGGCTCGGTGGCATAATCTGTAATGCTAACAATTTGTGAGGCCAAGGCAAGTGGATTGCCTCAGCCGGTGGGTTCGAGACCCACCCAGGCAACTTGGCGAGACCTCGTCTCTACAATAAATAAAAAATTAGCTGGGTGTGGTAGTGTGCACCTGTAGTTCCCTTGGAAGGCTGAGATGGAAGGATCGCTGGAGTCTAGCAGGTCGAGGCTGTGCTGGCTGGAAATATACTACTGCCCTCCAGTCTGGGCGATGGAGTGGGACTCCAACTCAAAAAAAAAAAAAGAAAAAAGAAAAAGAAAAAAAGAAAATCCAAAAGAATTAACAAAAATTCCTGGAACTAATAAGCAATATAGCAAGGTTGCAGGATACAAGATTAATATGCAAAAGTCAATAGCTTTCCTATATACCAGCACTGAACAAATGGAATTTGGAACTAAAACACATTATCATTTACATTGGCATCCTAATAAAATATTTAGGCATAGATTTAACAAAATATGCACAAGATATAAATGAAGAACACTATGAAACTCTGATAAAAATAAATTTAAAAAGAACTAAATAAACACGAAGATATTCCATGTTCATGGATAGGAATACTCATTGTTGTCAAGATGCCAATTCTTTCCAAATTGTTTTACATATACTCAATGCAATCTCAATAAAAATCCCAGCAAGTTATTTTGTGGATTTCAACAAACTGATTCCAAAGTGTACATGGAGAGGCAAAAGTCCCAGAATAACCAACACAATATAGAAGGAGAAGAACAAAACTGGTGAACTGACACTACCCAACCTCAAGACTTACAATAAAGCTATAGTAATCAATGGAATGTAGTATTGGCAAAAGAACACATAGATCAAAAGAACTGAATAGCTAACCCAGAAATTAGCCACATAAATATAGTCAACTGATCTTTGATAAGGGAGCAAAGACAATGTATGGGAGCAAAGATAGTCTTTTCAACAAATAGTGCTGCAACAATTGGATATCTACATAGAAAAATGTGAATCTAAACACATACCTCACCCTTTCATAAAAATTAATTTAAATTGAATGATGGACCTAAATTTAAAATGTGAAACTGTAAAACTCCTTGAAAATAGCATAGGGAAAATCTAGATGACCTTGTTTTGGCAATGACACTGTAGATACAACACCAAAGGCAAGGTCTGTGAATGAAATAATCAGCTAGATTTCATTAGTATTTAAAATGTCTGCTCTGTGAGAGTCTGTCAAGAAATGAAAAGATAAGTCACAGACTTGGAGAAAAATATTTGTAAAAGACATTTTTAAAAGAGTTATATCCAAAATATACAAAGAACTCTTAAACCTCTATGCTAAGAAAAATGAACAACCTGATTTAAAAATGGGGCAGATAGGTCGAGCTCGGTAGCGCAGCCTGTAATCCCGCAACTTGGGAGGCTGAGGCGAATGGATTGCTTGAGTCTGCAGGTTCAAGACCAGCCCAGGCAACTTGGCGAAACATCATCTCTACAATAAATCAAACATTAGTCGGGCATGGTAGCACGTGCCTATGGTTCTGGCTACTTGGAAGGCTGAGGCAGAAGGATTGCTGGAGCCCAGCAGGTTGATGCTGGGGTAGCCATGAGCATGCCAGTGCACTCCAGGCTGAGTGACAGAGATTCCAACTCAAAAAAAAGTGGGGGAGGACAACTATCTGATAGACATTTCATCAAAGAAGATAGAAAGATGAAAAATGCATAAAATTATGTTCCACATCATATGGCATTATGAAATTACAATTAAAACATCAATGAGACATCACTATACCTATTAGAATGGTCAAAGTCTAAGACATTCATAACACCAAATGCTGATGTGGATGTGAAGCAACAGGGATTCTCATTCATTGCTGTAAGAATGCAATATGGTACAGATACTTTTGAAGATGTTTGGTAGTTTCTTACAAAACTAAACACACTCTCATAACATGATCAGCAATTGTGTTCCTCGGTATTTACTAAAAGGAGTAGAAAACTTATGTCCACATAAAAACCTGCATACAAATGTTTATAGCAGGTTTTTTTTTCATAACTGCCAATACCTAGAAGCAACCAAGATGTCTGACTCGGTGAGTGGTACATACAGACAATGGAATATTACTCAGCACTATAAAGGAATGAACTATCAAGACATGCTAAGATGTGGAGAAAATGTGAATGCATATTACCAAGGGAAAGAAGCCAATCAGAAAAGGCTACATGCTGTATTATTCCAACTATAAAACATTCTGCAAAAGACAAAACTAGGGAGACAATAAAAGAATCAGTGGTTGTCAGAGATCAGAGGAAGGGTACACAGGGGATTTTTAGGGCAGTGAAATTATTTTATGTGTTACTACAACCCATAGAATATACAAAACCAAGAGTAAACCTTAATGAAAACTATTGACTGGGTGATAATGATGTGTCAATGTAGGCTCATCAATTGTAAAGAATGGATCATGTGCTGTGGAATGTTGGTAGTAGAGGAGGCTGTGTGTGTGGGAAGGAGAAGGTATATGGGAACTCTCTGCACATTCCACTCAATTTTCTGTGAACCTAAAACTGCTCTAAAAAAATCAATCTGTTTTGAAAACAATATAAATAATTCTGGAGGAAAAAGTTACAGATAGAACATCCATTAAAAAATGTAGAGCATGTAAGAAATTATTAATCTTACAAATAATACAAAATCCTAATGCTGAATTATAGAGTATATGGATAACGCCCTATTTATTTAAAAAAATATAACTATAATGAATGTTCCTATATAAAATAAAAAACTTTTTAGCCCCAGCAGAACTACTTAGTTGGAGTAGTAGTTAATATGACAAAAATAGGGCAACTAAATCATGAGAACAGAACTTCGTTACAATCTGACTGGGTCTATATTTGCATATTATTTAATTTCCTGCATATTTTGACAATGAAAGAGTCCCATTAAACATAATAGCAGGCCAATTTCTGCATGGTAGGAAGACTATAGGCCAAATATATGTAGTGATTATTTCTAAGATGGAAAAAGAAACTGTTAAGTGAAGAAGCCCTCAAAGTTGCTAGGTTGAAATAAATGCATTGCTGCTAAGCTGCGTTTGGTGAAATATTGAAATAATGGCTAATTATCATTCAAAACTACTTTTAAGAAGTAAGAAGCTACTAAGCTCTCCTCCAGAATCCATAGTGGATGCTAAGCAGACACAAATAATTAAATAGACTAGTTCGGAGATAACAAATAGTAAATGTGAGACTGCTAGGGCAAGACTGAACTCCTGAAGATCTGTTCATACTCCTCCATTTTGGTTATTTCAGGAACAAAATGAGTGTGCTTAGGCACATGGCTCTCAAGAGTCAGGCTGAATTACATCAAATTCTGCATGTAAAAATAATCAGATCTACAGCAAGAAAATGATTTGTTGCTGCAAACCAATCAGAAATAACCAATCTCCAGAGTCTCTGGACAGGGCTGGTGGAATAGTGGCCAAGATGCAGCTCCATAACTTACAGAGAAAGTGAGTCTACTGCTAGTGAAAAATAGATGTAATATAACTTTAAAAATTAAATGACTATATTATTTTAAAAGAATTAATGTTTAAAAAAATTAAATGTTTCAAAGGCTATTGAGATTCAACAAGAGAAATATATAGTCTGTGTCAGGTATAAAATTGTATTTGTGACAATAGAGTGAGTTCAGCCTTTATTGCTAATAAACACAGACATTGTATTTTCAGCACAAGGAATAAAATTGCATTTGTGGTAATAAATGTCCCTTCTCCTAGTCTCAGAGTAAACCAGAGTAGTGTACTTGTCATTCTTTTTCCAGTCTTTCCAAAACTACTTATTTGCTTTAAAATCTAGACTTATGTATCTGGGTTAAAATTTAAGTTTTTCTCAAATAAAACTCTCACATATAACTTTTTTGGAAATATACATTAAACCTTTTCAAAGAAGAAAAAAAAATCATTGTTATTTTAAAATTCAGTCAGTATCAAAGGCCAGATCCTCCTATAGAGTAATCTTTTTTATAACTTCAGGTAATAAAGAGAAAAGGGGCCTGGTAAGATTATAAAATTATTATGACCACTTAGCAGAAAATTTTTAAACATAATTTAAGTTTATTGAAAATGCTTAATTTTATGTGACATATTAAGTTAAAAATGTGCCATATCTACAATAATCTTTCAGATGAACTCACTAAAAAAGTGATCTGTAAATATACTTTTGATTTGAGATAATTTTCTTTGAAAATGTCCTGAAAAATTTTATTTTTTCACCTAATTAAAAAAATGTTGAAGCTTATCTTTTTTATTCCTGCTTTGAATTTAGTTAAAAATGAAACATTTTGAAGATATCTTGTTCTGTGATAATACAGCATATTCAAGTGAAATTTTCATGTCAGAAATATATTTTAATAGTAGTTTCTAATTTTGAAATACATGCTTTTGAAACACACAAAGAGATCTATATAGATAGTATAAGAGTAAAGAAGATAACATAAGCTCTAATAAGAACCCTGGCACTTAAACAAACTGTACGTTAGTCTCTGAAAATAGTTTGAGGACAAAATACATGCTATTAATTTACACACAAAAAAAATGATTTTCTAAAAGACAAAGTATACTATCTCCCTATGAAGAGAGATAGATATTTTTAAATGTGCAAACATATTTTAGAAAACATGCATCTGACTAAATATTTTGGGAGTGGTAAAGAATAAAAAACATATATACCCTGTTTTGATAGGTAACAGATTTCCAGTCTTTGCTCATGAGAAAATCCATAGAGTAGGTATGCTTCTTGGAGTGCACTTTTATACCACTTCTTTTTATTCTGACATTTTTCTGGCTGTATAAATACAAAAAAAAGATCAATTTTTAAATATATAATTTGTTTTAAAATCCACTTGACTTAGCTATTGAGCTGGAACTAAATCTAATTTGGAGCACAGTATAATACATTTCTTAGACTTTGGTAGCCAATTATTATTTTATTATTATTTCAGAGTTTAGCAAAATTGTGGGAATTTTGCAAGCTAATAGCAAAAAGGGTCAGATGCTTAATTCACTAAGATAATAGTGATAATATGCTTTACCTTACACTTAGGAAGTTACAAAAGTTAAGGCCCTGAATGTAACAAAGTAGCCAATATCAATACATTTATTAAATTAATGTTTTTCCCCTTTTAAGTGACATAGCAATGATACATAAGTAGTATAACTTGAAAAGCAAGTTCTATTAATTAGTTCCATTTGCACCTAGTTTTGCTGTTAGTACAGATACTGGCATATTCATACACGTTTCTTAAACTTTCTGTGTCCCAGGTTCTTAATCTGAAAAATGTGAATAAAAACATAACATACATCATAAAGTTTCATGAGTATTAAGTGAAATAATAGATGATCGTTTTCTGGCATAGTAAGATCTCAATCAGTTATTTTACTTGAATGCACATTTTCTAAATGTTTTTTTAGTTTTTAAAAAATATATTTTGTAAAAAAACAGAATCAAAGATTTTCTGGGTCAAAAATAACTATAAAAATTATCAAGTCCAATAATTTTTCTACTGTTATTTTAAAACTTGCCAAAAATGTCTTTGTAATGATACAAGACCCACTAATGTCTGTCCATACTGTCACAGCCTCTAGAGAAAGACATGGCAGGGGCACAAACGCTCCTGTACATTCCTGAACAACATTTCTAAGAGCTAATAAAAGGTGCACTTCCCCTTGTCTCCTATGCACTCCCAGTAAGTAGCTTCAGGGGAAACTTGTCTTCCCTGTAGTCCATGCCCAATCAACTGAAAGATGCAAATCTCCATTTACTCCATTATTCTGAGCAGTTATAAGTTTGAATAATATAGCATCAATGTAATCATAAGCCTTGTGATTTATATAACTTTTGTATCAATGTAATTGTAAGTTTCATGATTTGTATAACTTTTGCATAATCCATGATGTCTTAGGTCCTTTACTCTAAGGTAGGCTTAATGCTTTTGCTGGGTCCTACTGATAAAAGCTATGAGATACCTCTGATACCTGGCTCCGAAAGTGTCACTATTGATAAATCTGGCTGAAACTCAAGTTCTCTACAATGCTCTGCTGGTTATGTGTCTAATGTATAGGTACTAACAACTCTGGACTTATAAAAGTGAATTGTAAAAGCCTGGAGGATGAGCAGAACCATTTTAGAAAGACCTTGAGTCTGGTTCTGCTCCCTGGATTCAAACTCGGAAATAAACTTCTTTCTACCAGTTCCCCGCCCCTTTGATTTATTGGTATCAAGGGGAGCAGCTGAGCATTACTTGGACCATAACAGTAATGCTTTTAAATGTCAAAATTTATAAAGTACATGCCACAATTTATGCCACCATTTTCCTTTTGAAAACCTTACCAGCAAAAGGAATATGGCTATTTATTCTATTAACTCATATTTACCAACTGTCTAAAAAATTATATTTTGATCTCAGAAATATAAGATAATTCATCATTTACACAGAAACATAAATCTATATAACACCTATATTCAATTCATATTATTATTAAACGAAATTATATATTTAAAGCTCTTCTCAAATGCCACCATATTCTTGGAGTTCCCAAATTAATATCAACTATCTGCTCTCACTATGCTTAATCCTTTCATTTAATAATTTACTACATTTGATTTTTATTATAGTTATTTGTGTTCATGACTATCACCACTCATAAAATGAAAGGTCCACAAAATCAGGCAATAAATAATATTTCATCTTTGCATCTTCCACAGTACCCATTTGCCTAACACCTCATTTTATATAATTTAATCTCTCAGAAAGGAGTTATTAAATTGCATTTGGTCCTGGGCACTCATTAATTTGGTATAAAGGCAGTGAAACAATATAATCAAACAAAAATCCACTTTTGTACACAGAATCTATAAATTTCATTCGTTTTTTTATAGGAAAAAAGATAGGCAGATACAATTCAATAATCATTGTAAATTTTAAATCATTTATGCAACTCAGATATTATGATATTCAGTAAGAAATTATAGTGAAAAATCACTTAAAATATTACATAGAACTAAACAGTTGCTATACTATTCTTGAGAAAAACCCATGTAATATAGCTAAAATAATCTTTGGTGAAAATTGTTTACTGTGTCTCGGAATCTTTAAGAACTTATCAGTAGATAAGTGCCACCTAGTGGTAATACAAATTAACACCGTCTAATGAACTCATATTTTAGGAAGAATTTTAGAATTAGTCTCATTGTATCTTTAAACTAGTTTTTTTTTTAATTGAAGAAGTGATATGTGCAAATTCTAACAGTACAGAATGTACCTCCCTTCTTATCCCAGGTACTGTTTTTCCCAAAGGCAATCATTATTACCAATTTCTTTTATAGTTTTCCAGATATTGTATACATTTATAAGCATATATATAATCTATATAAATACATTTTTATAGGCTGCTAAGAATGGGTACATACACTTGAGTTGTTAAATTTTCCTGCAGATTTCTTAATGTATTTATTGATTCAACATATTCTAGACCCTCAGGATCTGTCACTGAAGAAAACAGACAAAACTTACATTCTAGCCTATAAGAAAAGACAATCTACATGTAATAAGAATAACAAATGAATTAAGAATATGGTATATTATAATAAATACTATGTAATAAATAAAAGGCAAGGCAGAGCAAAAAAATTTCCTGACCAATTGAAAATTGGTTATGAAAAAAAGAAAATGACTCCAGGAATTTTGAACTGAGTGGGTAGAAGGATGGAATTTGCTATCTACTGACATGGGGTAGGCTGTTTAGAAAATGAGATTTGGAGGAAGATCAAGAGTTCAGACATGTTAAGTATGAGATGTCTCAAATCCAACAGGTGGATAATGATGACATCCAAGGAGATGTCAAGTAGCTGTTGGATAAAAATTAATTCAGGAGAGAAAACTGAAGATAAAATTTAGGAATTGCTCACACACATGCACACAAACACATGGTATTTAAAGCCAAGAAATGTGATGAGATAATTGAAGGAATGAGGAAACAGATGGATGCATGTCTGCATATGTGGTATGTATGTACCATTATTTATTTGAAAATGCCCTACTGATAGACATCTAGGTTGTTTCTGTTATTATGCTACTTGAAACAATGCTACAATAAAAAAAATTTGTATCCATATATTATTCTTCTCACATGAGAATATAATGAAAGATAAATCCCTAGACATCAAATTACCAGGTTTGATAAATGTATATCTTAAGTTTTTTAATCTATTATGAAGTCACTCTTGAATGAGGAGGTCACAGGTTATAATATCACATTGTATCTCCTCACACCCTGCAGAACAAGATTTTATATCTTTGTCATTCTTTTTAAGGAAAAATAGCATTTCCTTTTTATTATCAATTTCCTTTCTTAAATAGAGTAATTATGAGCATTTTTTTTTTCTATTTTAACAGGCATTTATGTTTTCTTTTATATGGAACGACTGTTCAGGTTCTGTGTTAATAGGTATATTGGTCTTTTACTGATGTGTAAAAGGTATTTTTATATTAAAGAAATTAGCCCTTTGCTGTATGTACTGTCAATTTCTTCTTCTGTATAGAGTTTATCTTTTATCACTTTATATTTTCTTTTTTGTTCATTTAAATCTTTCCTTTCATCCTTCTAGAACTAATCTGGATGTATGAGGTATAGCTTTTTTTCCCAAGTAGCTATTTGTACTCATACCATTTATTAAACGATACAACATTTCTTAACTTATTTAACCACAACCTTGACCATTAGTTATATTTCCAAGTACTTTTGAGTTTACTTGTGGACTTTATATATCATTTTATTTCAAATTGCTATTAGTACTAAACTTCTATAACTATTGAAGCTTCATTACAGCTTTTATATTTTACAGGCCTAACTCTCACTTGTTCAGTCATTCTACAAAGTTTAGAATTAGTTTGTTTTGTTGAGGATCCTGGTTTCCTTGATTTGTTTTGTTGTTTTGAATCAGGGTCTCGTGGGTCTCACTCTGTCATTTAGGCTGGAGGGCAGTGGCATGACTGTGGCTCACCACGCCTCAACATCCTGGGCTGAAGTGATCCTTCTGCCTCAGCCTCCTGAATAGCTGGGACTACTGGCACCCACCACCATGTCAGGCTCATTTAAATATTTTTTAAAATACAGACAAGGTCTTACTATGTTGCCCAGGCTGGTCTAGAACTCCTGGGCTCAAGCTATCTTCCTACCTCAGCCTCCCAATGTGCTGGGATTACAGATATGGGCCACCATGCAGTCAGCCAAGGATCCAGTTGGTGTTTTTGTTTTGAAATCGAGATTGCATTAAAATTAATTTAGAATGAACTGTCATGTTCCATATTAAATCTTCCAACCAAGAATAGGATTATATATTTCTATTTACTCAGGTTTTATTTTCTGTCTCTTAGTAATATTTTTAAGTTTGATTCATACAGAACTTGTACATTGTTTCTTAGGTTTACACCAGTGTATTATATATGTTTTTTGCTATTATAAATGAGAATTTTAATCCTTTCATTTTTTTAATTGGTTACTTCTATATAGTAAACTCTGTAACCTGACACATAACTGAATATTCTTATTGTTTTTAATAGTTTTTCTATTGTTTATAATAGTTTTTCAATTTGAGTTTCATGAGTTTTACAGGCATACAATCATCTACTAATAATGTAATTTTGCTTCTTTTCTTGTATGTGCACTTTTGCTTCTTTCTTGGCTAATTATACTAGCCAATTAGACCTGGGCAATATTAAATAGTAGTAGCAATCCTACATACTTAAAAAAATACAAAATGCTCACCTTGAACAACCAACTTCTCCTCTAATTAAAATAAAATATTCAGTCAAATTAGTTTCAAGACATGTTGAAGTGACTCACATTTAATTGAATTATTTTGCATAAGCCACCAAAAATTTGTTTGTAATCATCTTCATAAACCTAGCTCTTTGAGACATTATCATAGCCTTTCAATTGGAACTGGCTTCTGGGTTGACAAAGAAGAAGCAAAGACTCAGCATCTCACTAAACATAATAGATTCATGCCATAATTACTAGGAGAAATTTTTTGAAGGATGATTGAACATCATGCTTGAGTGAATTATGTAATAACATTATGATTAAGTTCAATTTTATAATACTATAGTATTTAATGAGATAAATGTTCAATTTGGAAGTTTACATTTTAGAAACAAGTTTTCAAAAGAAATAAAGTTGTTTTATAAATAAGCCCAAACTAAGGTAAAAAGCTTCCTTTAGAAAATTGTCTTTTAAAAGCATGAAAACATTTATGTTTACCTTTCTAGCCAGCAGTCAAATAGATAATTGAGTTCATATTTAACCAAGGATAGTTCAAAGCCAGATACTATTCAATGTAGGATTCAAGCCTAAGCAGAAAGTAATTGCCATTCAAACTCTTTCGACTGGAGTCTCGATGTTTCTTTAACCCTTAGCTAAAATCTATAGCAGGTCCTGTGACTTTTCTAACACTCAATAATAAAGTGTCCTCCAGTTACTTTTAGTCCCCCAAAATTCAGAACCAAAATGTCTGCTAGCATATGCGAGACAACATCCCAAATGGCTCTCCTTGTCCACCTCGTGCTTCTTCTCTTTCCCCATCTTCTGGGTCCTCTGGGGTTGAAAAAATTAGACGTGGGGAACAGAAGAGAGATTGCAGAAAACGTTTGTATTTTTCTGTTCTTACAGCAATTTGGGGTTGGTGCCTTTTGGGCTTGAAGTATATATTTTTTTATTGTGGGTTTTTTTGTTATCCAACTAGGAACAGTTGATTGCAACTTGACAGGGACAATGTCTTTCTTTTAGCTGGTTGCTTTCAACCTATATCCCATTACCACCTTCCTTAATCTTTCTGCTTAGGTGGAATGAAGGCAGGAAGCCCTTTGGATGGAGACCATTTCAAAATGACCCCTGACTCTTTTCCCATGTTGTCTGCATTATTGTCCCCCAAAACTGTGGAAATGCTGGCTTTTCCCAATGCTACCTTCTCCTTCAGCTGTCACCCTGTAGATTTCTCAGGGAGAAGCTGGACACCAGTATGCTGTGGTACCAACCTTCAGAGACACATCAAGCATCTAAAACAACAAAACAAAAACAAAACAAACCCCTTGTACTACACATGATGTAAGAAATATGGCCAAACTTCTTTTTCCCAAGATGGGGGTAGGTGGTATAGAGAAAATACCACACACATCAAAATTTTCTCCCAAGAAATTTCTATATGCTTAATGTCACATCTTTTACATCCTTATGTAATTGAGCTAGTTTTGGCACTTTCTTGTAAGTCCCGCATACATAATGTTGTACCTCACTTTGCAATGTGAAAATATTTTTGTCCTCTGCTTGGATTCTCCTTAAAATCTGGGTATATCTAATAATTTTAGAATTTTCAAATTAGCTTTTCTCCCACCCCAAACAAAACACAGACAAGTTAAATTTTTTAATTAAAAAAAATTCAAGGCATCTCTTTAATAAACTTCCAAGAAGCTAAAAAAAAATTCAAGGCATCTCTTTAATAAACTTCCAAGAAGCTAAAAGGTTATAAAGTCAAGGATTAGTTAAGACCAGTGATTCCAGATAAGACAGGCTATAGAAAGGGGTAGGCAACATGATTGTCAAATTTCAGTAAATTCTATGATTCTGAGAAAAGATATTATATCCTTTATCACATCTATATTAGTTTGGCAACTTGAATTTTCTCAATCAGTTCTATTAAATTTGGGGTGGGAAGAAAAGTAATCATTATAGAAAGAAAAGAAAGACATTTAAATATTTGTGTAAACTATGAGTATAAATAAGTTGATTTTTGATAGATGAATAAGCATGGAAATGTTTGGAACAAGAATGAGGTTTGAGACTAAACAAATGGTTAGACAGAAAAAGACAATGCTCTGTGTCTAAGAAAATTCCCAGCTATGTCCAAAATTGAGAAGTTTGTTGACCACTGTCCTGAGTGATCTTGTTTCAATCAGATGTTAGTGGCCAACTGAAGGCCTTAATATCATCTTTCCTGTCCCATCTCCTTGAGGAAGAAGTAAAATGTCCCCTTTCAGTAACTTTTGACTCACTGAACAAGGTTTGTGCGTACTAATAGAGAATGAAAAGTTCAAGGAAAATAATACATAAGAGCTTGTCCACTAAGTAAAGCCAGTAGAGAGAAATTTGCACCCTGGCAGAAATCATATCTGCCATTGCTTCATATTTTAAGTTTTATCTACATAAGAGTTATTCAAGATACAATAACCTGGGTTGTAGGAGGATAAATCTTATTCTTCAAACTTGAACGTTTAAGTAATGTCACATTACCTTATGGGGAAATCAAATTGAATGTGCCAGCCCTCATCCAACCAGGATAATAAGAAATTTGATCTCAGTCATTTTGGGGCCACCCTTTACTTTCTCTAGGCTTAGATAAATTGGAAAGGTATTGTGCCTGGAAAGTGAGGGCAGATCACTAGTCTTCAGCCCTTCAAGGTAACATGAATAATATCAGGTCCTTTGGAGTTAGACAGACCAACAGCCTCTTTGCCACGCCTGGACAGAAGAATATTTTCGGAAGTTGAGAGCCTTGATGGCATGGGTTAGACCTCCCTGAGTGCGCCATAGTTCACTTGCCCAGGGCACTATCAGACTTTGTACTCTTTCAAATCACAGAGATATCTTCCCCACTTGCTCTCCTGCTTCTCCCTCTCAGAGGCTCTCTGTTGCCAGTCCACCCGGGTTACTCTCAAGGAACTCAGATCAGTAAAACAGGCAAGCCCTGCATTTGATCCCCCAAACAGAAAACTCCCTTGAGCTGTGGGAATACTAGGATCCTGACTACTTTTTGGAGTAAAGGAGAGGGAAAAATATAATCAAAACAAGAATCATTATCAACTAACAACTGGTGTTGGGTAGGCTGTAGGGAATAATGTGCTAGCTATGGGGCTTTAAATATTAGAATAAAGAGAGGTGGTAGTTTTTCCTTTTCACCTCTTGGTACTTGCTCCTTCACTCTGCCTATTGCTCTCTCCTAATTTTTTTTTACATAGAACTCATAAGTAACTACACAGTATATCTTTTTCTTATTTATTTGTTCACCACATGCCTTATTCCACTAATTTAAGTCTCATGAAAGCATTGACTTTTTTCTGTTTTGTTCACTTCTGAGCCTAGAAGAGTTTTAGATAATAAGAGCTCAGTAAATATTTATTGAGTACTTTAAATAGACATATTTTTTTCAAGGTGGCATGAATAAAACCCAGTCAGAAAACAGGTTGCTATATTTTTAATCCTGAATTATGTGATTACCCTTTACAAAGATAAAAGAAAAATTGATAAACATAGTGACCATCTGGTATTATAGTGATATCACTTCTAACATAACACAGAACTTCGTTTTTTAAAATATAAAATTCAGATCTGTAAAGTACTTCATTTGTCACTGACTTATCCTATGTTAGCACATTATTTTCTTGGAAAATAAGTGTGCCTAATTTTAAGTGCTAATGTTATATAGAAAATAGTACCTAATTTTAAAACGAATGCAACTCAATCAAATGTTTCTTAATATGACTTATCTGGGGGATGTTAGAAACTCACTACAATACTTTAGGTACAGTGATACCATCTATTATCTAAAATTATCAATTCAAACTTTGATTATATTAATGTTAGTTAACTGCAAATATAAGTACTTAGAATTTAGAAAGTTTATCTTTCAGAATCCATGTTTAGCATATATTAAAAATCTGGAAACCTGGAATCACATGTACTCAGAAGCTGTTTTATTGAGCTTCATAAATTCATTGTAATGACTTCAAATATTGGCCATTACTTTAAATTATTTCTTAAATATGCCTTTAGAAACATGGACACATAAGTCATAGATTCCATAATCTAAAGAAATACAAAATGATTATCTTTTGGAATGCATCTCTAAAAAATGGTAAAGGACCAATACTACCACCTATTATAAAGTACTCTGCCTGGAGATTTATGTCAATTGCTGCTATTTATACCTTCAAAGTTGCAGTGTAGCTCACTGACTCTAACCATGTATTGCACTGATGCATCATTTTATTTATTATTGTGCCAAAGCTATCGCTCTTTTCCTCTGTTGGGCAGATCGTTTTCACTTAAAGCAATTCAGTAGAAAGTTAATCACAAGGATATCTTGTCTTCCTTAAATTGGATTTCTGCAACAGCAACCAGTAATCCAGACAGTAAGAACATTCCTGTTCCTTTGATGCAAACTAGAAGATAGCTACATCAATAACCACATCACACCCATGTGCACCCGAGATGCTGTAGCTTTTGTCTCCTTGGCTTCCTAAGAATATTTGCCTTCTTTCTCACCTGTCACTTTAACATAGGTTCATATAATCAACTTCATGGAATCAACTCTGGATCATATAGACAGTTTATTCAAATTATTTAATACTTGAAGCAAATACTGCTTTTAAAATCTTACTAACTTTTGCCTATTTTCTATAGTCATTCTGCTTACTCTAGTCATTTTGCTTGCTCTAACTCAGCAAGAAAAGGTCAAAACAACTTATGTGCCCCACTTGCCATGCCACTGGAAAGTGTGAATCATTAAAGAAGAAAAAGACCAAAAATTCTAGCTCTGTTTAGTGTGATCCTTTATATCAAATTGAGAGACAACAGCAAGAATGCAATGAGCACTAGAGAAGAAATTAAAAAGAATAAAAGAATAAGGACATTTGAGAGTCAAACCCTTAAAGCATAATTCCATTACTTGGCTTGAAAAATTGGAAAATATCAAAATAGGAGACAAATTCCTGACAGGTACTCCCTGCAACATTGAGAGTAGGGGTAGGGGGATAGGAAACCAGGTTTAAAGGACAAATAAGAAAAATTACAGGGTACTATGTATTTCATTAACTTAGACATTAACATATATTGACTAAGTATCTTGACTATCTAAGCTCGTGTCCTATCAAGATGGAATAAACAACTGCTACATGTGGCAATTTTTTTTTTAAAAAGAGCCCTAGCCTGACATTTTAGGTTGGTCCATTATTTGGAGTGACATCCTTTTAGAAAACAATTTTTATACCACCAATACATCAGTCATTTCATGTGATGAACTTGAAATCAGATTTTGAGGAAACAGAAAAAGTGACAGGGCTCCAGCTGTCACAGTAGAGAAAAAAACCAGACATCACCAAAGGAAGAAACATGTTTAAAAGGAGATGGGAATCTAATGTTACAATTCTTCCCAAGATTTGCCTGGCTTATTTAGGACCACAAACTCATAAACACATTCATAGATTCCACAAAGTAAACACAATCAACATAATACACATTCATATAAGTATCTTCTTTAGCTAATTCCAATAACACAGGGAAAATATTTATGGGGAAATAATCTGCTATACAGTGGTTCCTGAGATTTATCGAGGAGAGTAGTTTCAGAAATATATATTTTTAAGGAGTTCAACATCAGAATGGTATGACCAGCAAATTTGGAAACCAGTAATAGAGTAAAACAAAACAAATCCTGATACTAGGATACCAACATTTGTATTAATAATAATCAGTTGCTGCTAATATTAAAAAGGAATAAGATAAATCCCAGGTTTTAATGACAGCATAGAAAGCCCCCAAATCAATGGCGAGAAATCAATGTGCTAAGCATGAAGAAAAGACCTTTCACATCTTTGTCCAACTTTGAAAAACTCTGGTTAAAGGTTAAGTTAATTAATCAAGTTGGCTGAATTAACAACAGAAGATCAATAAGAAGGCCTTTGTGGTTTTCCAGTTTATAGATGATAGCTTATTATTAATTTGATATGCTTATATAGATTACAAGCAGATGGCCTAATGTAAATTTCAAGCAGGCTGACATACAGTATAAAAACTTGGAGTTTATAATCATAAAATTGGGCTTGAGTTCCAGTTTTGCTTCTTCATGACTTCAAGTAAGTCACTTTACCTGAGCCTTAACTTTCTTAACAATAAATGAAGGTCACGTGAGATTATCATTTGGTCTCTACATTCCAAGAAAATGAGATAGGGAGAAGTCGACTGAGTATGTATTTTATTTCTATAGGTATTCCATTATTTAAAGATATTACTACATTTTTAACTTAATAATTTTTCAGTGCTTTGTAGTACTTCCAGACACTATCCTAAGCACTTCAAAAATAACTCATTTAACTTTCTGAGAAGAATATAAAAGGGTACTATTATCCTTATCTTCAGAAGAAGCAGCAGAGGCATTGAGTTTAGAACTTGCCCAAATTTACATAACTAGAAAGATAAAGCTGGAATTTATATACAAGCAATCTAGCTCTAGTTTGTGTACTCAACCACTACAAAATGATATCATTTCACTAAATGCAATTGTGTGGCATAAACCTCAAAGATGGTGTTATAAAGGGCTCCCCTCCCATATCATAAAAAATAAATTGTTTAAAAAATTATAGGAAAATGCCATGTGGCATTTTCTGTATCAGCTCACTTTTATACTGCTTAGGAAAATTTTTCTAGGACTGTTAATCAGTAGTTAAAAATTTACATCACAAATGAACTGTACATCTACAAATGGTTAAAACTGTAAATTTTATGTTATATATATAAACTCAATGTTTAAAAAAATACAAGACAATCAAATTTACTGATTGTGTGCCCTACAAAGTATATAATATATTCTGATTTCAAGTTGTGGCATTTTTATCTTGCAAACTAAAAATATATCAAGTCTATAGCAAGAAAAGAGTTGTAAACACTGCTATGTAAAGTGATAGTGAAGTATTTAGTAATACATTGACGAATACAGCACGCAGAGAGAATGAGCACTGAGTCAACGGGTAATTTTTAAGGCTGGTGCTTATCTAAAGTGCTGCTATCTCCCACTGCTCTAGCCAGGCTGAGTGTTCCAGCTATGGACATTAAATAGAACTGGGAGAAATATACAGGTTTAAATCAGCTATGAAAATAAGCATATGCTCATTGGCCCTGAACCTTTAAAATACCAGGATTGACCTAAAGGAGTTTAAGCAACAACATTAATGGATATCAAGTTCTCAGCTTAAAAGAACATTAACATACTTGGATGCTATTTTCTACTCCATATTTGATTGTTTTTTTTATAGATGTGTTTATGGGAGAATACTGGTTGTATTTATTACAGACAAATGGTGGATTCTATGTTTAATGATAGAATCTAAGAGCAGGTAGAAAATCTCAGTGAAGAGAATGGTTAAATAAGTAATGCAGAATCAGCACATATTCCGAGTTAAGCAAAATGGTAAAGACTTGATACTTATGAAATTTACTTTCAAAATTAGTTTAATTAGCATTGTTTAGGGTTTAGGGATAATGAAGTTCACCCAGTTCATGGACTGGTCCCGGTCCTTTGCTAGATGGGGTAGTATTAATGAAAACAAAATGAAAATAAGTTAACATATACAATTACAGACTTTCAGTTATACGATTATGAGTTTAGGACTTCACCATTCCCTGATGAAAGAATGTACCAAAAAGTTACTCTGTGGCTATTTACTAACTTAAGAACCCTACTATAAAAGACTTGCTATTAGGCAAACTTACTTATAAGGGGAATGACTTTAAGGGCAATTTAGTAAGCCTTACATATTTGCTTAAAAACAATAATCTGACTCATAGCTTCTTTACCAGAAAATACGCACTTTTATAAAATTGAGAAAGCTATTTTTTTGGAATTTCTTAGAAAAGAATACTGCTGTTCCACTGAAGAGTCAATATGAGAAACCTAGTTGATAATATATTTTTCATGCATTTAATGATGGGAAAGGGAGTCACCTGTCCAGACTTTATAAACTGAGCGAATTTGGTCATATTACTTGGATTTGGACTTTTAACATCAGTGTACAAGTCCACAGCTATCTAAATTCATAAGAGATGAAGTTGAGAGATGACAAAGGTGAATTCAAGAATTTATTTGGAGCAGCAAAGTCAGCATATGCAAATGAGTGAATCAGAAAAGCAGAATAGAGATAGGGAAAGGAACTAGTTTCATTCAGCTGCAAAGAACATGAAAGATAATATTTCCTGCTCTCTTTCCAAATTCCATCAAACAAATCCAAAGCATTCTTGAGACATTGCTGATATTGGGGCCTATTCATTCGCTAAGGAATCAGGTTAAGAAGGCACTAACTCATCGATAGTTCTTAGCACTTCTGTTTACACTAAACTAGAAAAACATTGCAGCAATGATCTCATTTTTGGTCATGTACTGGAGAACCAAAGAATAAGATAATCAACTAGCTTTTTCCCCCTCAACTTCTGGGAACATTGTATTGGTCAATAAAGAACACTAAAATCATGCCATTTTCTACATATGATCTTAGTCAAAATAAAAGATAATATTATTCTCCACCTGATTGTTCTTGACTTCTTTTTTTAGTACTCCCACTTATAGATGTAGGGTCCTAGGGAAAGGAAATGACTACATATGGAGATATCATTTAACTATATAGTTAACTTATTACTTCCAATGGATAATAACTAGCACCTATCAAGAGCCTACCATATGACAAGCACTATGCTAAATACTTTACATGTATTATCTCAGTTAGCCCTCACAACAATTTTATATGAGGCATTTACTATTATAACCTCTGATTTACAGATGATGCATCTGGAATTTGTGAAGATTAAGTGACTTGCCTGAGGTCAACCATTAGTAAGTAGTAGAGCCAACCTTTAAGCCCAAAGGGCCTGACCTTCGAGCTTGCCTCTTTAGCTAGTATGTTTACCAACATGACAATGTCATTCTTTTCCTGATGTACATTACTAGAAAACTTTTTCTTGGCAGATTTTTCAAAAACATGTCAGAGTTATAGAAACAAATTCTACATCCCTTAACCTTTCTCCAGGTCAAAAACTAAAGGATGCTAAGAAAACAAATAAACAAAAGACTTAATCAAATAATAGCACAATTACAGCAAATTTTATACCAAATATGGAATTAGTATAATAAAATTTTACTAAGGATTTGGTAGCTGTACAAGGTTATTTGCTAGTAGGAACATGGTGCAAGAGGTTTTTTGCTTTTTGTTTTCAAATGTATTTTTCCAATGTTGTGGTCAATAGGTTTGTTTCCAGTTTCACTTCATTACTCTGAGAGCAAAATACTGCCAGATGATCTAGTAACAAACTCATTTTCTAATCCTTATTACAGACTACATTCTTAGATCTTAGATCCTAATGAATCTTAGATGCAAAACACTTGCTCAAATAGATGCTAATTAAGATGCACTGGTCAAATGACCGCTGCAAATGCAATTTGACAGTAAGAATTCTGCGCATTCTTCTTGGTCTCTAGACCTCCACAGGGGAACATCAGTGAGTAAGCCAAGAGCAAGTCTGTCAGATACTGTCATCATTCAACATGTGTATTAGAAATAAAAGGTGAAAGCTGTCCTCTTTGTAGGTGAAAGTGTGGGGAAACATTCTAAAATAAATTAGACCACCACTTATGCATACGTAAGTTGGCATAGTGTACAAAGAGAAAAGAATTTGGACTTTGGAGCTATACATCTTGATTCTAATCACTGCCTGATCTCTCAGCAGCTGTGTGATCTAGGACTAGTCGTGCAGCCTGAATCTCAGTTTCTTCCATATGTCGAATAGTGATGATGCTTACCTCATGGGGTTACTGTGAGACTTTAAATATTATATGAAGAGGATCTACCTAAGCATTGGCCTAAATATGGACTCATTATATGACTGATGTAAATATCTGTGGGCTTTTGTTAGCTATTGGAGTCATCATAGCGGATGTTGACATCAGACTCCTTTGTTGGAGAACATTTTCTCAACCAAAATTATATTAATGTATCAATTATCACTTGGTAATTTCGACTCATATTTATTATTATACAGAAAATAAACCTACTTATTTGATAAATTACTACAGTATAACACATTGTGTTATTTCTATTTACAAACTGAGTAATGTGATCTAAGTAACTTGGCCAAATTTGAAGAGTTAGTAACATTTCAGCAAGAGACCTTCTACAGATATAGGTTACAAAGAACTGTGACAAGCTTGGTGTTATCATTAGTGTATCTGTCAGAATAATCCCAGGGTTTTAATACAACAAATGCCTTTATCTCTCTCACATTGCATATCTGTCATGTATTGGCAGGAAGCCTTTGCTAAATGTAGTCACTCAGGCTAAGGAAATAGCAAACCAACATCTCAAACATTACCAGTCACTGTGTCACATGGAAAGAACAAACTCTGGATGATGTTACACTAATAGTTAAGTATTCAGACAAAGAGCTGATAATTCCTCATTTTGGCTCACAGCTCACTGGTCCCATCCCACTACGAGTGTGCCAATATGTGTGATTCTACTTTACAACAGGAAGGCAGAGACCAGGAAATCTTTGATGAGCAGTATTAATGACTACCACAATTAGACAGAAGCATTATTGGAACTGCAGAGCTACAATTTAGCAATACGGTAATGCTTCCTTTCCATTCCCCTAGAAAATACAGGCAAACTTCAAAATACTCAGGCCTTTGGTAGCCAATGAAATGACTGCATACCATACAGGCACGTCCTAAATGTAATAATAAGCAGACCACTACAAGGGCCAAGCACTTCCACTCAAGTCATGGACAAGAAAGACTAAATTTTAGCACAGAAGCATCTTAGCATCAGAGTGAACTATCTAAATTTTTTGGCAATGTAAGGAACTAGAAAAGTATAGTCTAAGCAATCACTGGTTACAGTATACTGCCAGTGGGAATATATTATTTATGATCAAGAAAAATTACAATGGTTCTACACAACCTACAAGATGATGATCAACTTAAACATGCTATAAATATTAAGTTCAAATTCTGAATCAGCTTTATCAGCAATGTTTACAAATTATGAATAATGTTGAATGACAAGAATGACTTCAAAGCTGTGGTTAGTTAAACTGGTTACTATTGGGTTAGAAATGTGAACCTCTGACAGTAAGCATAATTTCCAGTTCAGGAAAATTAAAATGAAAGACTAAAAAAAAGTACACAGAAGAAAAGCAACAGAAAACTATAAGCCATAACAAAAGTTAGATTACTACAGTAGTAGGGGTAAAACCAACAAAATTCTAATGCTCCGAGTTAAAATAACAACAAAAAACTTGAACAGTGGTTATCTCACCCTGTGCTGCACATCATTCACTTGTGGAACTTAGAAATGCTGATGCCTGGCTCACCCCAGGAGATTCTGATTTAATCGATCTGGTAGAGTGGGGCTCAGACATTGCTGTATTTTTGTTGTTGTTTTGTAAAGTTTCCTAATGTATAGCCAGCCAGGCTTGAGAAACACTAAACTAAATCATGTAGTCAATCAAGCTGAAAAAAAACCATTTTTTTTTTTTTGAGTTTGAGTCTCATTCTGTCGCCCAGACTGGAGTGCAGTGGCACGCTCCCAGCCACCGCAGCCTCCACCTGCTGGACTCCAGTGATCCTTCCACCTCAGCCTTCCAAGTAGCTGGAAATACAGGCACACGCTACCGCATCCAGCAAATTTTTTATTTATTGTAGAGACTAGGTCTCGCCAAGTTGCTCAAGTGAGTCTCGAACCCGCGGACTCAGGCAATCCACTCACCTCAGTCTCTCAAAGTGCTGAGATTACAGGTATGAGCCACCATGTCCAGCCTAATAATTTAAATCATGGGTTCTGCAAACATTACCTAATAAATATAAAATAATCATTTGTACTAGTAGGGAAAAATTATATACCATGCATCAACTCTTTAAAAAAGTAGCCCGTGGCATATGCTCAGGCCTGTTTCTCTGGGTGATTTCCAGAGTGATGTGAACTTTGAATACATTCTTTTTCTAATTTTTTTAATTGTGATAAAATACACTTAACATAAAGTCTACCATCTTAACCATTTTAGGCGTACAGTTCAGAATGCTGTGTAACCATTACCACTACCCTTCTCCATAACTCTTTTCATCTTGAAAGCTGAAATTTTATACCCACTAAACAAAAACTTCCTATGCTTGTCTTCTATTTGCTGTATCTATGATTTTGACTATTCTAAGTATTACATATAAATGGAATCATCCAATATTTCTCTTTTGGGGAATGGCTTATTTCACTTAGCATAATATCCTCCAGGTTCATCCATATTGTAGTGTGAGAAAATTTCCTCCCTATTTAAAGTTGGATAAAATTCCATTGTTTGTATAAACCGTAAGTTATTGCCCATTGTTTTCTTTTAAGGGCTTTAGGTGTTACCTTTAGGTCTTTGATCTACTTTGAGTTAATTTTTCTATCTGGTGTTAGGTATTCTTTTGCATGTGAATATCCAGTTTTCCCAGCAGCATTTGGAGAAAGGATCATCCTTTCTCTATTGAATGATTTTGGCATCGTTGACAAGAATCTTTTGGCCATTTATGTGAAGATTTATTTCTGGGCTCTCTCTTCTATTCCATTTGTCTATACATTTTTCTATGCCAGTATCACATTGCTTTGATTACTGTAGTTTTGTAGTAAGTTTTAAAATCAGGAGGTATGAGTCCTCTAGCTTTGTTCTTTTCTTAAAAATTGTTTTGGGAGTTTAGGGTTCCTTGGCATTTCATATAAATTTTAGGATGGGTTTTTCTATTCCTGCAAAAAACATTATTGGGATTCTTTTTTTTTTTTTTTTAGTCGGAGTCTCACACTCTCACCCAGGCTGGAGTGCAGTGGCACATTCATAGCCACCAGTCTCAACCTGCTGGGCTCAGGTGATCCTCCTACCTCAGCCTTCCAGATAGCTGAAACCACAGGCATGTGCCACCATGTCCAGCTAATTTTTTGATTTATTGTAGAGATGAGGTTTTGCCATGTTGCTCAGACTGGTCTCGAACCCCTGAACTCAGGCAATTTGCTCACCTCCACCTCCCAAAGTGCTGGGATTACAGGCTTGAGTCACTTTGCCTGGCTTTATTGGGATTTTAGTAGGGGTTGTGTTGACTCTATAGTTTGTTTTGAGTAGTATTGACATGGTAACAACGTTAACTCTTCCAATCTGTGAACATGAGATGTTTCCAATTATTCATATCTTATTTATTTCATCAGTGTTTTGTAATTTTCACTGTACAAGTCTTTGATTCTCTTGGTTGATTTTCAAGTATTTTATTCTTTTCGATACTGTTGTAAATGGAATTGATTTCATAATTTCCTTTAGACATTGTTCAATGTTAGCATATTGTTAGGAGATTTTTGATTACTGATTCAATCTCATTACTAGTCATGGGTCTATTCCTATTTTCTATTTCCTCATGATTTAGTTTTGATAGGTCTTGTGTTTCTAGCAACTTGTCCATTTCATCTCAGTTATCCAATTTGTTGATGTACAACTGCTCATAGTAATCTCTTATAAACATTTTTATGTATGTAGACTTGGTAGTAAAGTCCTTACTTTCATTTCTGATTTTACTAATTTGAGTCCTCCCTCTTATTTTTAGTTCACGTAGCTGAAGGTTTGTCAATTTTGTTGATTTTTTTCAAAGACCTAACTCACTGATTTTCTCAACTGTTTTTCTTTTCTACATTTTGCTTATTTCTGCTCTAATCTTTATTATTCCTCCTTCTGGTGGTTTTAGGTTTAATTTGTTCTTTTCTAGTTCATTATGTTATAAAGTTAGGTTGTTGATTTGAGATTTCTTTTTTTTTTTAAAGCAGGATTTATTAAGAGGACAGAAAGGCTCCCACAGTGGGAGGGAATTCGAGGGGGTTGCCCATTTCTTATTTTTTAATATAAATGTTCATAAGTATAAAATTTCCCTTATCATTGCACATCATAACTTTTAATATATTGTATTTTTGTTTTCACTCATCTTTAAGTACTTTCTAGTTTCTTTTGTAATTTCTTCTATGATGTATTGGTTGTACAGGAGGACTGTGTTTCATTTCCACAAATTTGTAAATTTTCAGTTTTAATTCTATTATTATTTCAAACTTCATCCCGTTATAGTAAGAGAAGACACTTTGCATGATCTCTCTCTTCTAATATCCGTGAAGACTTAATTTGTGGCCCAGCATGTGATCTATACTGGAAAACGTTCCATATACACTTGAAAAAAAGATGTGTCTACATCAAGTATACACATTTGTTGGGTAGAGTGTTCTGTTTATGTCTATTGGATCTAGTTGGTTTACTGTGATTTAAATCTGCTATTTCCCTATTAATTTTCTGTCTCATCTTCTACCCACTATTGAGAGTGAAGTACTGAACTCTCCAACTATTATTGTAGAAGTGTCTGTTTCTCCCCTTAATTCTGCAAGATGTTGCTTCATATGTTTTAATGGTCTGTAAATAGTTGCACACGTGTTTATAATTGTTATATCTTCTTGTTGTATGAAAACTTTTATTAATATATAGTGTCCTTCTTTTGTCTCTTGTAATCTTTAAGTTTATTTTATCTGATATTAGTGGTCACCCTTGTTATCTTTTGGTTATTATATGTATGAAATATCTTTTCCCATCCTTTCACTTTCAATCTATTTGTGTCTTTGGATCTAAAATGAGATTCTTGTTGGACAGCAGATGGTTGGGTTATGTTTTCTTTAATTCATTCTTTCAACCTCCATCTTTTGATTGGAGAGTTTAATCCATTAATTACTGATAAGAAGGGACAACTTCTGTCATTTGCTATTTGTTTTCTACATATCTTATAGTTTTTTTGTCTCTCATTTCCTGCGTTACTGGCTTCCTTTGTGTTTAAATAATTTTTTTTTTTTTAGTGAAGCATTTAAATTCCTTTCTTATTTACTGTTTTACATATGATAGTTATTTTCTTTGTGGTTAACATGAAGTATCCTAAAGTTATAACACTTTAACTTGAATTTATACCAGTTTTTCTTCTACAATATACAAAAAAAAATCTGCCGCTTTACCAGCTCTGTCTCACCTCTTTCAGCTGTTAATGTCAGAAAATTATCATTATAATAATAATAATTAATTATTATTATTATTATTTTAGGTATAGGGTCTGGCTCACTGACCCAGGCTGGAGTGCATGGCACAATTATAACTCACTGCAGCCTCCAACTATTGGGCTCAAGTGATCTTCCTGCCTCAGCCTCCCAAGTACCTGGGACTACAGGCATTTGCCACTACATCTGGTTAGTTAAAAAAATTTTTTTTGTAAAGATGGGGTCTGCTACTCTCCAACTCTTGGCCTCAAGAAATTCTCTCACCTCGGCCTCTTGAAGTGCTAGGATTACAGGTGTAAGCCACAGTGCCTGGCAGAATTAATCTCATGTTATGCAGAGATCAAAATGTAGTTATAAACCACAGTTGTAATCATACCAGCTTTTAGACTAATAGTCAAAACAAAAACAAAAACAAGCATTAGCCTCTTAAATCATGAAATATCCAAAAGAGGGAGTTATAAATTGTTATAACGTTACTAGTGTTTTAGTTTGCCAATGATGTACCTTTATTGACATCTTTATTTCTTCATGCAGCTTCAAGTTAGTGTCTAGCGTCCTTTCATTTTATCCTGTAGGACTCCCTGAAGCATTTCATGCAGGGTACATTTAGTGGTAATAAACTTCCTCCACTTTTGTTTATCTGGGAATGTTTTAATTCCTCTCTCACTTTTGCAAAACAGTTTTGCCAGACATAGTATTCGTCACTAACAGCTTTTTCTTTTAGTACTTTGTATATAGTCATGTGCTGGACAGCAACAAACTGCATATACAACGGTGGTTCCACAAGATTATAATGGAACCTAGTGATGTTTGAAGCTGTCATAACATCATAGTGCATGACATTACTCACCTGTTTGGGTGATGCTGGTGTGAACAAACCTACTGCACTACTAGCCATATAATAGCACGGCACATACAATTATGCACAGTACATAATACTTGATAATAATAAACAACTATGTTACTGGTTTATGCATTTACTAGATCATACTTTTTATCATTATTTTAAAGTATACTTCTCCTACTTACACATATTTTTTAAAAGTTAACTGTAAAACAGCCTCAGGCAGGCCCTTCAGGAGGTTTTCCAGAAAAAGTCATTGTCCTTTGTCAATGGGACAAGATATAGAGGTAGAAAACAGTGATATTGATAATCCTGATTGTCTATATGCCTATGGTAATATGTATGTGTGTGCGTTTGTCTTAGTTTTTAACAAAAATGCTTAAAAAGTAAAAAAAAATTAATAGAAAAAGGTAAGAAATACAAATATGAAAAAGAAGATATTTTTGTAAAACTGTTCAATGTGTCTGTGCTTTAAGCAAAAAGTTTTTACAAAAGAGTCAAAAAGTTTTTTTAGAAATTTTAAAGTTTGTAAAAAGTTACAATACACTGAAAATAATGTGTTATTGAAAAATAAAAAGATTAATGAAATTAGTGTAGCCTAAGTATACAGTGTTTATAAAGCCTACAGTAGTATACAGTAACATCCTAGGTCTTCATATCCCTTTACCACTCACCCAGAGCGACTTCCAGTCCTGCAAGCTCCATTCATGGTAAATGTTCTATCCATGTGTATCATTTTAAAAATCTTTTATATCATAGCTTTACACTGCTTTTTCTGTATTTATATGTTTAGATACACAAATGCTTACCATTGTGCTACAGCTGCCCACAGTATTCAGTACAATAACAAGCTGTACTGGTTTGTAACCAAGAAATAATAGGTTACACCATATAGCTTAGACATATATCAGGCTATACTACCTAAATTTGTGTAAGTATATTCTATGACACTTGCACAACAATTAAATCACCTAACAGTAGGAGGGGACCTGAGGGGGTTGCCACCTATCCCCATTCTTAAAGCGTGCATAAACATATTGGCCCTCTGCTTTCTGGCTTCCAAGCTTTCTAATGAGAAATCTCAGGTATTATTACTGACAATCCCTTAATAAGTAATGTGTCACTTTCCTCCTGCTGTTTTCAAGATTCTCTCTTTGTCTTTGTTTTTCGAAAGCTTACTTATAATGCTTCTAAGTGTGGGTCTCAGTGTTCATTCTACTTGGACCTCATTGAGCTTCCTAAATGTTTGTATCCAAATGTTTGTATCCAATTTCATCAAATTTGGGTAGTTTTTAGCTATTATTTCTTCAAATATTCTCTCTGCTCCTTTCTCTCTTTCCATTCCTTCTACAACTCCAACAGTGTGCACTTTGGTCTGCTTGATGGTGTCTCAAAGATCCCTCAAGCTCTGTTCCCTTTTCTTCAATCTTTTTACTTTTTGTTTCTTAGACTCAATCATTTCTACTGTCCTATCTTCAAGTTTGATGACTCCTTTTTCTACCTGGTCAGATTTGCCTTTGAATCTCTATAGTGAACTTTTCACTTCAATTATTGTACTTTTCTGTTCCAGAATTTCTTTTTGGTTTCCTTCTAGTTTTTCTGCCTCCTTATTGATATTTCTATTTTGTTCACACATCACTTTCTTGACTCTACATCTTCCTTTAGTTCTCTGAGCACCTTTAAGATACTTTCTTTAATGTCTTTGTCTAGTAGATCTGCCATCAGATCAATCTCAGGGACAGTTTTTGTTGAATTCTTTTTTCCCCTTTGAATGAGTCACACTTTCCTGTTTCTCTATAGGCCTTGTAAATTTTTGTTGAAAACTGGACAGTTGAGTCTTATAATGTGCTAACTCTGGAAATCAGATTATTCTACTTACCCAAAATTTGTTGTTTTTGTTATATATATTTTAAAATTTATTGTTGTAAGTTGTCTTTTGTCAAGGATCAGCCTGAGGTATGAATTCAAGTCTTCTGAGATCTTTTCTGAATTTGGAACTTTTCCTCCACCCATGCAGTCATTTTCTAATTTTCCCCATATATGCAGTTGTTTTCAAATGTCCTGCTGTCTAACATATGGCTCCCAAAAGGGAAAAGAGAAAATGAAAGGGTGGCAGGAAAGAGTGCCAGTCCTTTGGAAGTCACTGCAGCTGGAGGGAGAGGGGCTTCTAAAAATGAGGGGTGGGGGTGATGCAATAAACATGGCTGCCTTTTTATTGTCTCTGTAATCATAAGCAGTTACCAGTGATCAGAGCACAGATCCCCAATATTTGGATGACAGGGTCCTTTTTGTCCACCTCAGCTCCTGCAAGTTGTGTACAAGCTGTTCCTGTGGCCAGCTGCCGGCGGGTAGAGGATTGGTATCTGCTAGTGTGCTAAGAGCTGAAGTTGATTGAGATTAACCACAGTATACAGTCCAGACCTTCCCCTGAAAGTTGCAAGCCTTCAGTAAACTCCATAGTTCAAAAACAGTTGCAGCAAACAGATTCTGCCAGTGTAATTATTGTCTAGGTAGGAAGTTATATCCCTGGTACTTTGTACTTCACCATCTTCCCAGAATCCTCTCTCTAAATATTTGAAATAAAATCAAGTTTTCTTTATAAGTGAGAAATTTCAGCTATCTTCACTGATTTAAAAAATAAAATATGTAAATAAACAAATATACATTACAAATCTATTATCTAAATATTGCCTTCAACTTTTCGTAAAGTATATCTCAATGTATCAATGAGTAGTCTTATTAGGAGAAAATGCTATCATCTGTATGACTAGACAGTGACTGAGTACTGCTGTGCTCTTAATAACAAAATTAATTAAGTCAGCGGTCTCATAAATAATCAACCATGTAACCATTAAATTGACTATTAAAAAACTAGACAAATGTGATTGAATTGAAAGAAAATAGTTATAATTTTTGCAATACAAAACCAAAAAAATTTACTTTTTTCATAAATGTATACAATACAGGTCCATCGTTCTAGATTAGCTTATTTCTCTCCTAACTTAATATATGCACTGCAAAATACATAGAGTCCATATTCAGTGAAAATCCTGCAATATTATTTAATTAGTTATTACACTAACTTTACACAAATTAGGAGAAAATGATGTTGAAATCATGTGCAAAAATTTAGTCAGTGATAGCCAATGAGAATTATAAATGCATATAATTCTTCATCCGAAGAAAAGTGATCAGACAACTTGTACAATTTAGATCCTTCCTCCATCTCTTCTAGGGAAAAAACCTAAGAAAATCTACATTGCCTACTACATATTATTTCTTGTCTAAGTGGTCTTTTTTCTGGGGGCAAGAGGTATGCATTTAATATCTCAATATGGTACAGTATAGAAATAGCATTTGAGGATAGAGGAGCCCAAGAGCAGAGAAGACCTAAAAGATTACATCCCTGGGAAGTCCGGGCATTAGAACTGTAAGCTGGAGGCAATACTGTCTCCATCTCCAAAGGAAAGAAAGATCTCAGCTATTCCTGGGTAAGAGCTACTATCAGCTTCATGAGGAGTTCAAAATTTCCCTATCCTTTAGAAAAGGGGAGACTGGCAAAGAATGAATATTCTTTTCTGTTTTCTATAGTTGCCAGCAGAAATGTCTAGCAGCATGTCCAAAACATCAGAGCAGGAATGACGCTTCATATTGAGATGACCGGGTCACAACTACCATGAAATAGATTTATTTGGTGCTATCCCATACTTAAATAATGTTTTCACTAAAACACTCTTCTCTTTTAGCTGCTTTCAAACTGAAGAGTACAAAATACTATATATGATACAGTAAAAAAACAAAACAAAACACTGAAAAGTAACTTAAGGTCAGGTACAGTGGCTCATACCTATAATCCTAGCACTTTAGGGGGCTGAGGTGGGAGGATTGCTTGAGCCCAGGAATTCAAGAACAGCCTGGGCAACACAGTGAGACCACGTCTCTCTAAAACATCCAAAAATTAGCTGGGGATGGTGGTGTGGACCTGTAGTCCCAGCAAGTTGAAAGCCTGAGATTGAGCCCAGGAGTTTGAGGTTGTGGTGAGCCATGATTGCGTCACTGAACTCTAGATGACAGAGTAAGACCCTGACTCAAAAATAAAAAATGTATAAAGTACCTCAAATTTTCAGATTTAACTTTACTGTGGATTAAATGGTATGTTTAAATGCATATATACTTATGTGTATATCTGAATATGTATAGTCTCACTCTAAAAAAGAAATCACTGAGCTGGATATGGTGGTACACACCTGTAGTCCCAGCTACTTGGGAGGCTGAGGTAGAAAGACAGCCTAGGCCCAAGAGTTCAAAGCTGCAGTGAGTTATGATCATACCACTGTACTCCAGCCTGGGTAACAGAGAGAGACTCTGTTTTGTAAAAAAAGAGGGGAGGGAGGGAGGAAAAAAAGAAAAATAAAGAAACAAAAAATAAACCATCCAAATAAAGTCAAAGTTGAACATCTACTTTTTATCAGGTTTCTAATTAAAGCATAATTTATAGATGAAATTTCAATATTAGAATATGAATGCAGATCACTGATTTGATTTATACTTATTAAACCAAATCCTTAGAAATAAGGCCCATTCACCTATTCTCATCAACCTGAGAATCTAGCCTATTCATTAATTATAGTGTGAAATTTAAAGTTTAAAAAGAGTAAAAAAGATATTGAAGGAGTTAGCATAATGAAATATTCCATTTGAAACTTGAAAATCTGGATGAATTCCATAATTAATCTTCCCTTTGGGTGAGGGATAGTCTTCTCAAGAGAATTAAAAATTACCAAATGTGATAATGTTAAAATTATTATAAAAGGCAATTATATAAAGTCTTCAGTTGATTTTTATTATATTGCCATTAGAAAAATAAAAATTTAAATTTCACAATATTTTATATCCATACTTTCTTTGCAAAAGATGCTTTAAAAGATAAATATTTTAAATTTAAGCAAATAGTATACATTATTTTGTTTGTATAAATCTAGAAGTAAATAGTTATATATACTTTAGAATCTGAGATTATAATGACTACAATTAAAAACAAGTACAAGAAGAATAAAATTTGAGGTTACTGTACTTACCTTTAATGTGATACTATAATGTCCAACAAATGCTGCATTTATCCATAATCTTGAATGGGGATCACCCAGGAATTCTATGTGATACTGTTCAACATTTCCATCCAAGTCATAGATCACATATTTCCCTTCAAAAGTATCAGGACAAAGTATTCCTGGCCAACTTTCAAAAGAAAATATTTGTAATTATTTTGATGCTTTAAAAAAGACAGACATTAACACATCTGCTACAATCTATATTAAACTTCCTCCTTGGAATTTTAATGATGTCTCACAAAACATAAACATATTCCTATTTACACCTTTTAAAGGTAGGATATTCATTTGATCCAGGAAATAAGTTGTATTTTTGTAGTGCTATAAAGTTTTGAAATAGACACATATGTAAGCTCTACATAACACATAAGAGGAAAGAATTACTGCACAAAGTAAAAGAATGAGCTCCTGGGTCAAAAAGAGACTGATAAAAAAGGTGAGAGAAAAAAGATTCATTAGACTCATAGCAGAGTTGAATAAACTCAAACCAGTCAGACTAATTAAATACCAGAATGTTAACCCACTAGCATGACTTCTGACGGAGAGGGAGGGAGCAGTTATTTCCTGAGCTACGACTGCGGAGGAAGTACCGGTTGCCCAGGCAGTGATAACATGTGGAGTAACCCACTGTGGGAAAAGCAGCAGTAGAGCTCAGCGGTTCTATACTATCCCTTTCCCCCATCTGTTCCATTAGCAGGTGACCAAATTGTCGAAAATCCTCAGTCTTGAAAAGAAAAATTTAATCTTTATTAAAAACAAGTCTCTAGAGGCATAAAAAAATGCCCTCTGGTCTCCTCCCCTCTTTGGGAACTTTTCTGTCCTCTCAATAAATACTGCTTTTTCAAAAAAAAAAAAAAAATCCTGATCATGAATGTACCAGAAATACATTTAAGCACTGACTAAGAAGATTGGAATTTTCAAGTAATGCATTCACTCAATATTTTTAAAAATTTTGTAATCTTAAACAGGAAAAGTTAGCAAAATTGATTCAAGGTTACTATAACAGAAACTAAGAAAGAGTATGATAGATATTTTAAAAGTTGTCCTAAAACAATTTGGGGTAGTGTGGAATTGAAAGAGACTAAAACTGTCACTTACTGGGGCAAGTTAATGACATCAGTGTTCCTGGCACTCCTTTGAAGCTTTGATTGTCACATTTAATCATCCTACTGTCTTGATAAGGTAGAATTTATTATTTTCTTTATTTAAATGAGAAAACTGAGTAACTGAGTCTTGGAGATACTATATTTCTTAGGAACACAGTTAATTAGAGGTAAAGATATAATTCAAAAGACTTGTCCACTGGACAAGATCATAGTTTTGACTCAGAAGCAGGACCAGTATGAAACAAAGGAAAACCAAAGGGAGGCTATATCCAACTAATGAAAAAAAAAGGGACCTCAGAAGAATTAATTAGTCCAGAGATGGAATAATCAGCCTTATAAATTATATGTCCTTGCTAGTTCAAAGTCTAAACAACCATGGGTAACAGGCACTAAAGTGTGTATGGTGTGAAGTGTAGGAGGGGCAGAGTGTGTGTGTGTGTGTGTGTGTGTGTGTGTGTGTGTGTACGAATGTGGTTTGTGTATAAGAGTGAAGGAACTACATATCCTCTGAAAAGTCTTCTTCAGCTCTAAGATAAATTTGAGGAGGTTTGTCTTATACCATAGTCAAAAGAATAAAGTTACAAAATAACAAAGGCCTTTCTTCTCAGACATTTGACCAATAAGGAATGCTACTGTATCAAGACCAAGGGCAGAATCATGTTGTGCTTTCAGTGTAATAACACTAAAAAGAATATAGATGAGTTTGTCTCAGTAGTATCTATTTTTTTCTTTCAGATGAAAAACCCTAACTATAACTAGATACTTTATTTACCCTACATATTAAGCCCACATTTTCTTAAGTAGTTAGTATTGATGTCTCAAAGAAATTGACCTTTAATTCTAAAAAACTACAACTCAAATTAAAATGATCATCTTGTATTTAAATAGCACATGTAAACTTAGTCTAAGATTCGGTGTTAGTAATCCAATCCTTGGGCCTTAATATTCTATCCATAGCAAAAGTGTACTATATATATCAACTAAATTTTAAACATTTTACCAATGATTCTAGACTCTGACCTAGTATTCAGAGAACAAAGCAGGAAGAGAAAGTAGTAAAAAAAAAAAAAAAAAAAAAAGGCCAGGAAGCTGTGACTAAGGAATGTATAACAGGGATCTGGCAGAATTTTATAGATCAGGATCCAAAATATGTATATCTAATATACCCAGACATTCAAAAATTTGTACAGCTGTCAAGTTCTACTTCAGTTCCCAGCACTGTAGAGTGGAAAAGATAATGATACTCAAATCAGGAGACTCAGGCTCCAGTTTTGCCTTCTGCCTCAAGCATATATCTAGACCTGGCTATAACTCTGATTCCTCACTTTGTAGATACCAAGTTCAAACAAACACATGCTTCACACATTCTTGTTTTTTGACATATCAAAAAAATTGTAAAGTGCCACTGTTATGAACTGAATTATGCCCTCCACTCCAATTCATGTGTTTAAGTCCTAACCCTCAGTACCTCAGAATATGACCTTATTTGAAGAAAGGGACTTTAAAGACATTAAGTTACAATGAGTTTATTAGGGTGGGCCCTAATTCAATATGACTGGTTTCTTTAAAAAGAGATTAGGAGACAGACATGCACAGAGGGAAGACCATGTGAAAACACAGCAAGAAGCTGGCCATACAAAAGCCAAGAAGAGAGTCTCAGAAGAAACTAATCCCACCAACACCTTGGTATCAGGGTTTCTGGCCTCCAGAATTGTGAGCAAATAAATTTCTGGTGTTTATGCCAGCCAGTCTGTGGTATTTCGTTATAGCAGCCCTAGCAAAGGTAATTTTTAGATACAACCATATACATGTAAGATATTAGATACAATTGAGAAAAATAAAGACTGACACAAAAATATTTTTTGAAATTAGCTGGATGTGGTGGCATGTGCCTGTAGTCCCAGCTACTCAGGAGGCTGAGGTAGAAGGAATGCTTGACCCAGGAGGTTGAGGCTGTGGTGAGCCGTGATCGTGCCATTGTCCTCCGGCCTGGGCAACAGGGTGAGAAATATACATATTTTTGCCTCATTTAGACAACTAATTAAAAACTAGATAAATTAGATGTTTAGATAATTTTAAAGCCTGAAAAAAAGTATAAAAGTCGCACTGTAAAGAATCCCAAATCACAAGAATAAAAAAATCCAAAAATGACTTGGATTTGAGGACTTTAGATTGTTGATCTCTACTAAATTATCAATTTGTATTAAAACTATAAAATCAAATATAGAAATGTATCTATCCACCCCATAACTAACTACTATGAATTTTTTACAACACAATGGAAACTAATAAAAATATTTCACGCCTACTATTATTAATGTAAAAATCCTGATTCCAGGAAGCCGGCAAGTTTCAACTAGAGCTGCCAGGAGGCGATGGCTTGGGTGCAACGGTACACAGGGACAGTGGAATGCGAAAAGGGAGAGAGGCTCTGCTGCTCCTTGGAGGTCAGCGTGCTGAGGCTTTGGGCCACGCTGGGTTAGGAAAAGGGGAGGGAAAGGACTGCCTTGCACATTGTTTCAGACTGTCTGGACCCCAGAGAATCCTAATACTTGAGACAAATGGGAAGTGAGAACAAAAAAGTTAAAGTGCAGCTTCAGGATCCAAATGCAAAAGACTATCTGGTGACGATCAGCAGGCTCATGCCACAGTATCTGACTACTGCTTGGCAATTCGTATTAGGCTGTGCTTAATTTAGGGGGAAACGCAATTACCTTTCAAAACTAAGATAGTAATTAATTTCTGAAGGAACCCACTCAAAAAAAGATTTCACTAAAGATGAGCGGCAGCAGCAATGGGGACCCCCAACTTATCAGAAATTAAGGAACAGTGGTTGTTTCAACCTGATTAACTGTTGTTTTTAAAGCAACCAAACTGTAATTATATTACACTGTTGAAACTACAAAATATTAAGGAGCTTATGTTTAATACTTGGTGATTTGTACCTCCAATCAATTTTTAAAATGATAACTGCCAAGCGTATCACATTAAAAGTAGCACCTACTCCAGCATAAAACAATCCCAGGGTTTCTAACACTTAATCATGGAAGAGAAATATTTTGCAGTTATTACGTAAAAGATGAGCTGCTACAAATTCTTATACTTTTTATATAAAATATCTATGGGGCCTAAGGGTATTCATTTTAAATTATTACTCTGTGAATATAAATAAAAATAGAGGTGGCTCTTTAAAAAATTAGTTGCTAATGAAAGAAAATTTCTGTTCATTATTTAAAACGTTAAATTATAGGAAACCCTTCATGCTGATTTAGAGATGAATTATGAAAAGCCTTGCCACATGTCCAAATAGCGGGGACATTTTAGCATTTCTTCATGTGGTAGAGAGGAATTTTCTGACTCCTAGCCTCTATAACTTGGTTGAAAATGACTGTACCAAACTAAAGGAAACACTGAGAAGAGGCAATAGATGCAGAAAATAAGTTTACTTCTCCCTGCTGGCTGCATCCATCAATATCTGACTTGCTGTGTTTGAAGAAAGCTGATGTCCATTTGTTGCCCTTACACTGACCTCAGTTTGAGTTCAAGCACTGTTAACCATGATAGTGCACTATATACTTCTACTTCCCTATTTTTTACTTTTACAAAGATGAGAAGTTCGGAAGCGTCTGGAGACTCAAAGGTAGAATGGTAGAGTAAAAGTGGACAACCTAATGGAAGAGGATCAACACTGCAAGAAAAGCAAACGGTCAATTTTAGTATCTGTGGAAAATGGGAAGTAAAATGCACAAACAGAACAAGGTCAAATAGACACTAGGTATTGAAATTCATCAATAGGAAAGGGCAAATTTTGGCAGAACACGTAACCTCATGGGAAGTGCAAATGCATCATAAACAAACTGATGTTTCATACAATTGTTATCCAGTGGAAATGATCTTTAATAACTGTTGCCCCCAATAGAAGCTGAAGTTTAAGTATGGTTTCAATTGCCATGTGTTTATACTCAATTAGAAGTACAAATTTGTATGTTCAAACTGTGGTTTTGATGCTTAAAAGGGGAGCAAACTTTACTTGGGCCTTATTTCTAAAACATTGGAAACAAAATAGATGAGTTCACATCATCACTCAATGAATGTCATATTTGCCAAGAAATCCCTGGGTTGTGCCTAACTGCAGGGGATGATGGGAAGAGGAAATTTCCATCCAGGTACACACATTACAAGTGTATTGATTCATATGCCAAATAATGTAAAAAGTAATCAATACTTTATAATACTGAAAGGATCTAATAGAAATCTCCTTTTATAAATTTACATATTATATCTAAAAAGTATTACTGGATTGCTTTGTTAACGTAAGTCATACTTTATTACCAAACTGTTTGGACTACAATTCATTAGAATGCAAATATACTTTCTGTAAATTAATTTTCATATTTATGACAAAGCTTTGTTAAACGTCTGTGTAAATATTTCCAAAGTAGTTACCCGAGAGCCTAGTTTCTTTCTGACAACGTATCTTCCTGAATAAAGTGATATATGTATCATTATTTTTTTCTTTTAACTTTAGGAATCCAGACTCTTTCTAGTTGAATGCAATACTATTTGATCAGTTTTTTTTTTTTTTTTTTTACAAGCAAGGCTGCTTTAAAAAACTGTGGGGAGAGTTTTTCTTTTCCTAGGACATACAGACACTCCCATCACTAAGCATATACAGGAATGACTCAAAGGCGAGAGGCTACCTATATTTTTTGGAAGTACATAAATGTGTGGAGGTAAATGTAACTATTATAATTTGATTTTCCATGGAGCTTTCACATAGAAAAACTAAGTACTACTTTCTGGACAATTATTTGTTTTTATTATGCATTAAATAAAGAGTTCCAGATTTTGTATCAGTCTCTAGTTAGCTTTGTTAGAAAGGGTCAACTTTTTTGAGAAAGAGTAACTCTGTTGTGTTGACAAGATTGAATTTCTGAGCCTTAAAAGCTGGGTGTAAGGTCATGGATTAAAGAGAACTGACAAAGATAATGCTACACTGCTAAGTATTTCTGCAGCCAGTGCTGATCTTTCCACTGGCAACCTCAACATCTATAACATTGCTTAATTAAAAATTAAAATTAGACTGTTTCTAGAAGTTTAATTCTATCTTTGTACTTTACTATAATTTATAATATATTTCTATGCATTTGTGCTATTAAATAAGCAATATACATAGATGGGAGCTTCTAATCTGTATTGTAAGTTTGTGCTTAGTTCGTAAAGAAGAGAGTATAAGACTACTTAGTCTAGGGCATTCTACTCTTCAATAAATAAGAAGGTAGATACAACTGTGTTTTTTCAGGCATTTTGATGTCCTGAATCACAGATTAGAGATAATTCAGGGACTGGAGTAAACATGTTTCATTTTTAATTTTAAGTGCTAAACCTCAGTTACTAGTACAAAACTGCAAAAGAAATTCCTAATCAAATTTCTAACACAGTATTTCAGACAGTAACAGAAAACAAATCTATCTTTTGAATTAGTTATTAAAACTTCAGAATTTCTATTAGAGAATACAAACACTCTGCTTTCAAAATGTTCATTATAGTTATTAAAAACGATATGGGACTACAAATAGCATCATAAATAACCTAATAAAATGAGTGTTCATATTTATCTTTTAAAATATTTGTTACTATAGAACTGTTTATTTCATCTTGATGTCCATCTTAATTATTACATGGAAGTCAATTAATAATTTTTTTTACAACTATTAATTTTAGCTTAGAAAAAACCTCAGCAACAAGAAGCATATATTTCTAAGGTATTTTCCACATGTGTAAAATAGTAAGTATATTAGTTTGCAAGGGCTGCCATAAGAAAATGCCACAGACTGGAGAGCTTAAACAATAGAAATTTATTTTCTCGCAGTTCCAGGGAGTTAAAGATCAAGATCAGTATGTTGACAGGTTTGGTTTCTTCTGATGCCTTTTCCTTGGTTTACAGATGTCCACATTCTTGCTGTGCCCTCATATAGTCTTTCCTCTGTGCATGTCTGCATCCTAATCTCCTCTTCTTATAAGGACACCAGCCATATTGACTTAGAACCCACCCTACTCTTCTCATTTTAACTTAATCACCTCTTTAAAGACCCTATCTCTAAATATAGTTACATTCTGAGGTACTGGGTAGGGCTTTCAACATATGAATTTTGAAGGATGATAATTCAGCACATAATAGTAAGTGATAGAGTAAGAACATGAATCTAGTATTGACTTAAAGGCCCATTTTGTGTGTGTGTGTGTGTGTGTGTGTGTGTGTGTGTGTGTGTGTGTGTGTGTGTGTTGGAATAAGTCCATTAAGTCTCTCTATGAAAGTCAACATCTTAGTTATTTCATGGGCAATCGTTGAACATGAATGAAAATAAGGTATAGAGCCAGAATATCCCAGTTTTGAGAATGTTATGATGGAAAATATAATGTAAAATAGTAAAGGATCCTGAGGAGATAGCAGCAATGGTAGTAAAATTTTAGAATCTCCTGAAATTTCCCCATAAATATAGGTAGAACAACTAAAATAGCAATACCAAATCTGACACACAATACCCATGATAAAACTAAATGAGTAAGCTACTCACATGGACAACAAAATAGGAGCAGGTGGGTACAAACTACAAAAAATTACATGACCCACATAATATTAGCATGTTTGAGAGAAAGGAGGGTGGAAAGAGGTCTGATGGATTTGAGAAATGAGAACTTCAAAATTGCAACAAGCACTTAGTGGAAATTGCAGCAAGACAAACTGAGAACAGCAGCCAAAACCGTGAGGCTACTGGACCAAAATCTGAAGGTGTTGGAGAAGTGTGAACCCAATGAACACTTAAAACCCACCAATAAAGATCCTTTCCAAGAAAACTTTACAAGAAAATAAACAACCAGATTAAAAAGTGGGCAAAAGATCTGAACAGACATTTTAGCAAAGACGATATTTTGTTGTCAAATAAGCATATAAAAAGATATTCAACAGCATATGGTCTTAGGGAAATACAAATTAAAAAAACAATGAAATACCATTACACTCTATTAGAATATCCAAGACCCAGAACACTGATAAACCAGATGCTGGAAATGATGTGGTGCAACAGAAACTCTCATTCATTGCAGGTGGGAATGCATAATGGTACAGCCACTTTGGAAGATAGTTTGGCAGTTTCTTACAGAACCATACATATTCATACCACACAACCCTACAACTGTACTCCTTGTCCAAAGGAACTGAAAACTTAGGTCCACACAGAAACCTTCCTATGAATGTTTATAAAAGATTTAATCATAATTACCAAACTTGAAAGCAACCAAGATGTCCTTTAGTAGGATTTGAGAAGGTAAATAAATTGTGGTAAATACAGACAATATTATTCAGTAATAAAAATAAATGAGTTATTGAGCCATGAAAAGACATGGATGAACCCTAAATGCATATTATTAAGTGAAAGGAGCCAATACATACTGTATAATCCCAATTATATGGCATTCTGTAAAAGGCATAACTGTGGAGACGGTAAAAAGATCAATGGTTGCTAAGGGTTTGGCTGAATGGAGGGACAAATAGGTGGCGCACAGAGAATGCTGAGATTTGTGAAACCATTTTATGTACACTATAATGCATGTCATTTTGAATACATGTCATTATACATTTGTCAAAACCCACAGATGTACAACACAAAGAATGAACCCTATTGTAAATTATGGGTTTGGTTGATAATGATAATCAGTGGTTCATAGATTATAACAAATGTACCATACTGATGTGTGATATTGATGGAAGGGTAGGTTGTATTGTGGTGGTGAGAGAAGAAATAGCTAGAGAAAATGTAGGCAGACAGACAGGGAAGGTCCCCAGTAACACAGTAGCAAACTTCCTGCAGGCCTCAGACTGATACAGTCCCATTGGTAAACAAGCTCTCCATAAGCCCAGTAGACTAGGACAAGAAAACACTCACTACCTGATTGAAAAACAACCAATCAGCTCACTGCTAAGTTCTGACCAATCAGTTCACTGTTAGGTCCCTACCCCCAGCCAACTGGTTCTTAGCACTGACCAATCCTCACAGTTAGTGCCAATGAATCAGCTCACAGCTAGTGCTGGCCAATTGGCTGGGTCTTAGGGCTATATAAGCACCAGGTTTCAGTTCCAAATCAGTAACCCCTTGGGGTACCCTCTCACTGTGCGAGAATTTTTTGTCCTCTCAATAAATCCTGCTTTTGCACCTTCCTGCCTGCTGTGTCCCTCATTCCTCCTGAGCTCCAGTCAAGAACCTAGGCCTGAAGAGCTGCAGATCATCAGAGAAGACAGCCAGGCACCCTGGAGGCTGGCTTGTCAGTCCACCGATTCAGCAACACTCTCAGGGCTTAGCTTGACAGTACATTAGAGCCAACACTCCTGGTGCTAGGCTTGCTAGCCTTTTGAGCTGATACTCTTTGGGGCTGGGCTTGCCTACCCATTGAGCGAACACTCTTGCAGTTGTTAGGAGAAAATCTGCATCAGTGGAGTGGAGGGTGATATGTGGAAACTCTCTATACTTTACACCCAATTTTTCTTTGAGCCTAAAACCACTCTAAAAGATAAAGTTTATTAATAAAAATTTATGAAAATTTAAAAATTCAACAAATTTTAACAATTAATGTGGGGGAATGAAAAACCTAGCAAGTTTTAGATAATAAGCCCATACTTTTGACACTTTGAAAAAACAATAGAATAAGAGGCTGTGGGCTATAAATTAGAAAAATCAGATTTAAAAAATCTATTCTGTAACTTCTAGTTCTTGACAAGGTGAAGTACACCCATTTCTCTGTATTCTCTCTAAGTGTATTTAAAAACTTGGATATTATATCTAAAACAAACATAAGACTATGAAAGGTGAAGAGAAGATAGACCAGTTACGGACCTTCGGACACAAAGAATGACATGACAGTGAGTTTCCAGCATCCTCCCGCCATTTCTTTCCCTCATATATTCCTAGACTGAGTGCTGAAGAGGTCAGCATCCTAAAAACACCAATGGGTGCAACCCAACAGGCCAAAAAAGTAGCAGTGAAGCTTGCTCTTCTTAGCCAAAGGACCAGGATAGGAGCACCCTAGCCAAGAAAGAAAACTTTTAGACAATAACAGCTCTATTCCAGGCCAACACCATGGGAAAAAACTATGGCTTCCACACTTACCCCTACCAGTAAAGGCCAGTGAAGAGTGTGGACTGCAAACCACGCTGCAGTAGTGAAGAACCCTTTCCTTTCCCGCTGGCTGTGGCAAAGGAGGCCTCATAGAAAGCTTGGATTTTTGCCACCTTCCAGTGTTAACAAGACCCTCCCCTCATAGTGAAAGTGGAGGACACCTGGGAGCTGTAACAAGATAATTCTCCCCCTTTCAGACAGAGTTGTAGAGCAGATCCTGAAATGTCATCCCTGTCCAGTGGGTACTGAGACAACCCCTTTCTTCCCTGGGGATCCATAAAGGCTGAATAGGAACCTGTTCTTCCACTCCCACCTGGCAGTAACAAAGATGTCCATTCCCCCTCCCCTCCCCACCAACCTCCTCCCACCCCATATCCCTTGGTGCAGTAGCAAGAGCAGCCTGCTAAACAGACTTAGATCAGAAATGAACAGAATAGGCTGGGTGCGGTGGCTCACATCTGCAATCCCAACACTTTGGGAGGCTGAGGCAGGAGAACTGCTTGAGTTCAAGGGTTAGAGACCTGCCTGGGCAACAGAGTTAGACCTCGTCTCTACAAAAAAAAAAAGACTAGCTGAGCATAGTTGTATGTGCCTGTGGTCCCAGCTACTTGGGAGACTGAGGTGGGAGGATCACTTGAGTCCAGGAGTTCAAGGCTTCAGTGAGCTATGATCACAGCCACTGAACTCAGCCCGGGTGCCAAGGCGAGACCCTACCTCTGAAAAAATAAAATGAATTAAAAAATGAAAAGAATTGAAAGTCTAGTAAATAAATAGAAAATATAAAGAAGAACCAAGTAAACATTTTAGAACTGAAAATAAAATACAAAAAATAGGCTCAATGGATAGTTTCAATAGCAGTATGAATAGGACAGAGAAAAGAATCAGTGAATTTAAGGATAGAATAATTGGAATATCCAATCTGAAAAACAGAGAGAAAATGGACTGAAAAAAAATTCTCATTCCATTTTGCCTTCCCAAAAACCAGGAATTCATTTCATATAAAAATACTCAACAAGAAAGGATCATAGTAAAATCAAGTATATATTATAGTTATTAAGGTAAAAATAAATAACTCCCCTGCAAAAATGTGAAAGTTTTTTCAGAGAGGCATGGTCTTAAAATAAATCAAAATTATACTTGAGATTTTAAGTTGAGATAATAGAAATTAAAAAAATAATGTAGGTAATGAGAAAACAACATACATTCGGATTAGAAAACCTAAAAAAATGTGATTAGAGAAAAAGATTTGAGAAAAGATGGAACACAACTAATGAAAAAATTTTTTAAAAATTTCAACAAAGATGACAAAACTGAAAGGAACACAGAAGCAATTGGTAATGTTCTCAGGAAAACAATAAATGCTTAAATTCAAAATAAATAGAAAAGATGAAAAAGTAATAGACAAAGAAGATCCACCATATGAGAGTTCTGAAATAAGAAAAGCAAAGTAATGCAACAGAACAAATATACCAACTTATAATTTAAGAAAACTAAAAATAAGACTTGAAATTATATAGTGAAACTACACACTGCATACTAGGAAAATCAACCCAGAAGAAGAAACACTGAGATATGTCATAATAAATTTACATAAATATTTTAAAAAATTTTTGGTATCTAGGCAACAACTACAGAATACATGTTCTTTTCAGCTGCACATCAAACTTTCACAAGATATGCCATGGTGGACCATAAGGTAAGATTCATTGGAAATGACTATAAGAGATTTAAATTAGAACTCAATAAGATATATTTAAAATTCCAAATATTTGGTAATTAAAAAACATATTTCTAAATAACATATTTCAAAAAAGCAATCCCAAAAAAGATCAGAAAATGGAATGATAAAACACGATATATCAAAATTTGTAGGATGCAGTCAAAGAAATTTATAGCTTTAACTGCCTACATTGGGAGGAAAAAGATTTGAATTCAGTTACCTAACTTTCCAGTTTAAGAAACTAGAAGAAGAATAAATTAAATCCAAAGTATTATTGGAAAAAACTATGATGAGAAATCAATAGATATGTAGGCAAAGGGAAAAAAAGGTTGACTCGTTAAAAAAAAATTTTCACATTCACAATTATAGCAAGACTATCTCTATAGTTATAAAGCAACAAAACCCTTACCTTGGACAATTCTGAAATTTTACCAAAACCAGGCTTCCAAGAGCGAGCTGTGAATAGACTATCTTAAATCCACTTCGATTAAGCTGAGACTCTTCAGGAAAGTCTTCTTCAGAAATAGAGCAGTTATTATATCTTGAATTAGTGTTCATGAAGCAGTACCATGGTTCATCATGGTCAACTTTGGCTGCATCGTCACTTGACAACAATCTCCATTTCAAACAACTTTCATTCTCACATTGAATCCACACTTTGTTAACGTACATGTTGTTTTCCATTGAGGAATTCATTGTATTATTACACTATTCAACTATCTTACCATCCAATTTCCCTTTTTTAATTAATGTATTTAATCTGGAAATAAGAAAGAGAAAAATAAAAGGATTTGAGAGTATAAGGAGAGAAATTTCCAACCAAAATCAGATAAATGCCTCTTTGATATCTTCTTTGCCCTTCACTCTCTATCTTATAAAGACTATACATGTCGAATGTGTTATGTTTGCATCTGCCCAGAAACAAAGAAACAGAGTATCAATCACTCTGAGCATAAATACTACAAAATTAAAAATAAGAAAAGCATGATGGAGCAGAAAAGAAGTAGATGTTAGCAATAATTTTTATCAGTGTATTACATAGCACACATCTGGTAATATACACATTACTTTTTTGCCTCAATAACAACAGCTAAGTCTTGCTGAATGCTCACTATGCAACAGGTATTATTCCAAGTGCTTTATGCACATGGCTCATATCGTCTTCCCAACAACCTTATTATGTCCATTTTTACAGAGAAAACTGAAACTAAGAAAATAATTTGTTTAAGGTTCCAGAGCTAATACATGATAGAGTTGGAATTTAAATGCAGGCAGTTTGGTTCTAAGTTTTGTGATCTTACTCATTAGTAGGCTGTATTGTCTCTTGGATATATAGCACCATTTAAAGAACCTTTATTCATGAATTAATCGTGTATTTAGAAACTCATTGATTTATACTTATTTGCCATATATATGTGTATATATGTATAATGACTAGATTATACCTTTTTTAACTCTCAGAAAAATCAAATACAGCAAAACATTTCAACATAGGAAAACTTGAGATTGTTTTTCAATTAAAGGAATCTTTCGCTTTTATAGTCTGTCAACCATTAATTCAAATTTGGTTTTGGTATCAACATTGTGGTAGCCTCATAAAATGAAGTAAAAACATCTCCCAGTTTTTGGAAAGTTGGCCTAAAGAAGGTATTTTCCAATTTTGTCATAAATTTTAAGAATTCTAGTATGTCTACTATATTTCTCATGTTTTTCTCGTTCACCTTGAAATTTGTTTATGCCTTCTCTTTCTCATTTATCTTGTCAGAACATATTAAATAACTAATTTGGAGTCTCATTTTTAAAAAATTCTGTTTAATTAGTAGCTACACTTTTTAAATTCTTCATTTCCTTTTACTTTCTTTGTTGCTCTTATTTTTATCTTCTGGGGTTGATGCTTAGTTAATTCATTTGCAGTCTTTTCTAATATGAGCATTGAAGACTATACATTCCTCTATAAATACTGTTTTATTATTTAGTTGTAAATATTCAATTTCCATTCTTTATATCCTTGACCCATGAATTATTTTCTTTCAATAAAATTTCAGAAGGTACAAATATTTGGGGCTCATCTTTCCATAACTGATTTTTAATGTAATTTCATTTTGGTCAGAGAGTATAATCTGTGTGATATTGATTTGTTGACATTGGTTTTGTTTTGTGGCCCTATTTACAGTAATTCTGAATGTTACATGTGACAAAAAATGATGTGCATTCCCTAATTTGGGGGTGTAAGGTCTACACTTAACCATTATACCAAGTTTTATATGAAACATTATAAACTAAGCTTTATGATTGTGAGGCTAAACTCTTCTCTGTCCATATCAAACTTTAATATAGCATTACTAAGAGAGCTATGTTAAAAATATCTTATAATGACCAGGTACGGTGGCTCATGCCTATAATCCCAGCACTTTGGGAGGCTGAGGTGAAATATTGTTTGTGACCGGTCTGGACAACATAATGAGACCCTGTCTCTACAGAAAATAAAAAATCTAGCTGGGTGTGGTGGTGTGCACCTCTAGTCCCAGCTATTCAGGAGGCTGATGCAGGAAGATCTCCTGCATCCAGGAGGGAAAGGCTGCGGTGAGTTATGATCATGCCATAGCATTCTAGCCTGGGTAACAGAGGTCCCTAACTCCAAAAAACCCCCAAAACAAAAAACCTCCCATATCAATTGTGGATTTGTCAATTTGCCCATGTAATTCTGTCAATGTTTCTGCTTATTAGATATATATACATATATAACAAATCTGAGCATTTGTTGCATCTTGTTAGCTAATTCATTTTATTATGTAATGATGCATTTATTTTTGATAATGTCTTTTGCCTATTAAAATCTTTTGATCCACTATTAGCATAGCAATTAAGCTGGCAGTTATGTTTTTGACTGGTTTGGTCCCAATTATGCCTTTACTATCCCTTTAATTTTAATTTTTTAAATATTACGTTTTTGGTCTTTGCCTTTCTTTAAATAGTATATAGCTGGGATGTGCATTTTTATCCAATCTGAGATATGATCTGCTAACTGGTGAACTTAGTTCATTTACTTTTATTTTGACAATGATATATTTGGATACTTTTGTGTGTCTTCTATTTATGCTATTTCTTTCCTTCTTCTCTCCTTTCCTAACTCATTGAAATAATTTAAGTTTCCTTCTTTCCCCTTCTGCTCTTGGAAGTTTACATATTATTTTTCTATTATTATAATAGTTATTATCACTACTACTCAATAGCTGTTTTAACAAGGTCCAAAGTAATCAATGCCTCTAACCTTCTGCAAAATAACAGAATGCTTTAACTCTGATAACCCTTTTGCCCTTATATCAGTTCTTTACAGCATCCTATAGTATTTTGCATTTATACCTCAAAATTAGTCATTATTTTCACTACTGTTTTTTATACTCAATGCACATTTAGATTTTCCATATATTTTCCAGCTTCTTTGCCATCATTATTTATTACAGCTCATTTCTGTCTTCTGATTTTAATTTGTTCATGCCAGATAGATCCGTAATTGGTTCAGCAGTGATACTAGTGGTAAACTCTCAGAAAAGAAAAAAAATAGATTTTTATTTTTTGTCTGTCCTTTTGAATGATAGCTTAGTTGAGTATATACTTTTAGGTTAGCAATTATTCATTTTCAAGATATTAAAGACACTATTCCAACATGTTTTGTCTTCCATTTTTACTGCTGAGAAGTTTTTGTACAGATATGCTGTATTTTCTTTCCATTTGTTTATAAGATATACTTTTTCTTTATCATTTTGAGTTTTACTAAAATGTGTTTTCATGGATTCTATTCAAAACTTCCTCAATCTGTATTTACATGTCTTATCTTTCATCAGTTATGAAAAATCATCAGTCATTATCTCTTTAAATATTGTCTCTTAAAATTCTCTCTATCCTTCTCCTCTGGAACACCTCCTAGGCATATATTGTCTTTTTAATTTTATATTCTAATGTCTTTTATAATCACTTTCATAAATTTCAATAATATTGCCCTGTGCTACATTCATGGTAATTTCCTCGGCTCGTCTCCTTTCAGTTATGTTTAATCTATTGGTAAGTTTTTAACTTCAGATCTTTTTATGTATGCAGTTCTATTTTTATTTTTTCAAATCTATATTACATAAGAAAAAGGTATTCATGTTATATAATTTATATTACCAGACTAGCAAACTATATTGCCAAAACTGTAATCTGTGCACACTTTTTTGTTTTTTTTTTGAGTTGGAGTCTCACTCAGTTGCCCAAACTGGAGTGCAGTGGCCGCCCCCGGCCATCGCAGCCTCGACCTGCTGAGCTCCGCAATCCTTCAGTCTCTGCCTTCCAAGTAGCTGGAACTACAGGCTCGGGCTACCACGCCCGCTGATTTTTTGATTTATTGTAGAGATGAGGTCTCGCTTGCCCAGACGAGTCTCGAACCCGCGGGCTCAGGCAATTCACTCACCTCAGCCTCCTAAGGCACGGGATTACAGGCTGAGCCACCAAGCTCGGCTGTGCACACTTTTTAATATAGGAATTACATTACATATTCTGTACTAGAGTTTGCCTTTTTCACCAAATGATGTGTTGTGAACACTTTCAATCACATAAATTATTCTTATACAATTTTTAATAGTAGTACAGCTCTTTACCATACCGATGAACCAGTTATTTTAATGATATTCTTTCACTTAGATATTTATTTAGATTATTCACAATTATTATTATAGATAACACTAAATAAAAACTTCAGTCAGTCAGCCAGCAGCCAACAAATCTTTACTAGGTGTATACTACATGCTAGACACTTTGACAGGCAATGGTAATAGAGTGATGAAGACAAATATAGTTCCTGCTCTCATCTTTATTCACAAATTGTTGAATACATTCCTAAATAGTCAAATGGCAAATTCCTAAAAGTAAAATTGCTAGCAAGTCAGTTTTTTTTAACATATCACATTAAAATACTTATCCTAGTTTATAGAAAAAAAGTGATAAGAGGAAGGAAAAAGAATGAACAAGTGAGGTAGTTTGGTTTATTATTATTTTTTAAAGTTATTATGGTGAATTTCCTATAGTAAAGAACACTATTAGGGTTATAAAATTTATAGAGCATTATCAAATTAGCAAATGACCTCAAGTTAAGCAAAATTTTAAATGATCATGAATCAAACTAGAAAAATTACAGTGTTTTATCCAATGCTCCCTAACACTGGCCACTCATATGTGAAGTACTTTAAAATTGTGGAAGTTTTGAATCATCCAGATATACTAAATAAGAATATCCAGAACTAGTACCCAAGAGTCAGCACTCTAAAAAAAAAGTGACTAATATGTATGCAGGATAGCAAACTTCTGCGCCAGAGTATCAACATGTTTTGAAAATTTTTTAATTTAATTTTTTAAATTCTCTTTCTATTAAGGAAAATGTCAACTGAGTCTGATAAAAATTCTATATTCATATTTAATTAGGAAAAGTTGTTAAATGTTCAGTAAAATTTTCATTGAGAATTATAATGAATCCCGAAAAAAGATTTTATCAGAATGATTTAAAACAAAAAAAGTTAAAAGAATTCATGACAAGTCAAGCCAAATCTGAAGTCCCTTCCATGTGATATGGTTAAGTTTTAAAAAGATATGAAATCATTTATCTTCATGGGAAATGGGAACAGAAACATATAAACTCTGTATCATAATTTTCTTTCTCATATCTAAAACACAAACACACCATGGTCATTCTCATATCACTATAGTATTTAATACAGCTCTGTAAATAAATCTTACTATATTCTTAGTAGTAATTTGACAAAATACTAAGTAGTCTCAAAAAGGTAACATCATATTTGTGCAATAAATAGAAAATGTTAATTTCTTAAGTCAACATAATAAAACTTATATAAGCACTATATGCTACCACTTTAATTTTTTAATTCATAATATTTGAGTTTGTACACAGGGGAATAAAAAATTTTATCCACTCAAATCTGGTTCCACTAAGCCAATTCAACTACAATTAACTGGTCAATATAGCCAGTTAAGACTAAATGCTCTCTTAGTTTCATTCCCAAATTGTCTTCCATTCAAATGTTGCCTTAATGGTAACACTTGAATGTACTTCTAGTTTTTTATGCCCAGATGCTTCAGTATGCCAAGATATCTAAAGGAAGAATTATCTTCAATTCTAATGAAGTGTATTTCCCTTTGGGATATAATAAAGAAGAAGTATATTAACTATATTTTCTAAAACAGAAATTACAATTTCAGGACATAGTATTTTTACTTCCTTTGTGGTTTTAATTGATTGAAGATTTTTAAGAGAAACTATTTTTATCACCTAACAATGATAAAATATTTATTCTTTCTAATTAAAGATAAAGCTACCCTTAACTTCGCCCATATCCTTCCCCAAAAGCCACCATCCTTATTCCTTTTGTCTGTATTCTCCAGATATTGCCTTTGCATATACAAATTTGTGCTTTTATGTATAATAATAGAAATTGTTGTTTTTCAACTTTTTGCAATTATGTTTCTGGGTCTTAGAGATCTTTCCCTGGTAAAGCAAATCAAATCACCTCATTCCTATTAACTCTGCATAGTATTTCACAGAATGAATGTAACATAACTTATTTAACTTATTCTCTCTCAAATGGTCTGAGACTTTTTCCATTCTTTTGGCTACTACAAACAATATTGTAATAAATATTATTTTGCACATATCATTTCATATATTTGAACATGTATGCCTGTAGGAAAGAAAACAAAAAGTAGAAACGCTGAGCCAAAAGGTATACACATTTTAAATTTTACTAGGCAATTCCAAATGGCCTTCTAAAAAAGATTATTTCAACTTATGTTTCTACCAACAGTGTATAAGAGCCCCAATTTCCCCCATTCATTCACCAAGAATGGGTGTTAACAATTATTCTTTTTTTCCCAGATCTAAAGGACAAGAAGAGTTATCTTACTGTAGTTTAAATTTACATCTAACTACTAGTAACATTTTATTGACTAATTATATTTCATTGCATTGGAAAATATTGTTCTTATCTTGTACTCATTTTATATTTTATTATCTACTTTATACTGATTTGGTGGAGATCTTGATATATTCTGGATATTAACTCTTTGCAATGTATGTTGCAAACATTTTCATGCAATTTTAAGGCATGTCTTTTAACTTTATGGTGTCTTTTATCAGACATTAAAATTTTTATATGACTGGCACCTTGTGTCTTATTGAATAAAAACCTGTCTACCCCGAAGGTTCTAATCAAAATTTCTCATATTTGTCTAATAAATTCCCTACTTTTTTGGTTATATTTAAAATTTTAATCCATCCAGAGTATTTTGTGAACATTTGACATATTTTATGAACACTGACTTGGAAGACTCCAACTTTACTTTTTGCCTAAGTGTTTAACCAAACATCCTGACAACAATGATTTAATTGTTCATCTTTTTGTCATTGGTCTGGAATGGTTTTTTATTTTATCCTAATATAGGTACATGCGAATTTCTGGGCTTTGTATTATATTCCTTTGTTTCATATGTCTTTCCCTGTGCCAAGGGAGATATAGAAGATTCTAAGCCTAAGGCAAGCATTGGCAGTCTGTGTGGACAACTGAGTAGAAGGAATAAATTGCGGTACAGTTCTAAAAAGAATGAGATTCTCAAGTACAAATTCATTCAAGGACCTTCTATTTATCTTTATTTTTATTTAGTAAGAAAAATTAGGCTTTATTAATACCTACTCTCAAAGTGATACTGGAATCTTTACTTAGACCATATGGAAGTCTGTCATTTGTCCTAGCAGGATGTGTGGCCTACTGCTGCAAAGCTAGGAGGTATAACCAGGAGGGTTTCACAGAAGAACCTTTCAGTCTTTTATTTAGGTTTACCATAGTGCAATCTATTGAAGTTATGCTGAACAAGCTAAACAGGCTTATAGGTTATACTGTCTAGAGGAAATTATTTCTTACAAAATAAAGTCATTTAAAAATATTTCTACAAAAACCCCAGCAAAATTAGACAATATTAATACTGCAAATAAAGTGTGAGATACATGAAAGAAAGCAGAAAGTGATTACTGTCATTCGATTGCCTAGGATTTTGTCCATCTTGCAGTCAATGAACTGCTATAAAAGAGAAAGCACTCTAAGTTTGTGGCACCACATCAGTGGAAAGTTTATGAAAATTCATTATGATAGTCTATTATAAAATGTTAAGGGGATTAAAAGATTACTTTTAAGTGGTAGATAAGGTTTTCAGATTTTCTTAGGAAGTTGGTTCTCACAGTGGATAATACTGAGAAGATAAATTAACACTAAGAAAATGTCATTATTACTTAAATAGTGATACTCATTTTCAATTGCATCTAACTTAAACCTCTTGGTGTTTTAGATTTGACATATTTTATCCAGGCTAATAGAATGTAGATACAGATTATAAAATGCTCATTCTTTTTAAGCCAGATTCTCATTGTTTCTATTACCTTTTCTACAACATGTTGCAGGTTTTCAAAATGACTACCAGAAGATGCAAATAAAAAGGAGGAAGAGAATATGGCCACAGAATGCTTGAGTCTTTGAAGGGGTCCCTATATAATTATACCTAAGTAGCCCACATTTTAGTTTATAAAGACATTTACAAATGCAAAACTATGCTATGTACAACACTTGCTTTACTTGACTTCTGTTTTTACTTTTTTATTTTATAACTTAGTTAACATATTAAACTAGAAAATTCAGAAGAAAATAAAAAATTAAATTTTAGAAAACAGAAAACACAAAATGGCTACTATACCAGGAGCAGAGGCTCATATTTGTCAACACAGCACTTTGGGGGACAGAGGTGAGAGGACTGCCTGAATCCAAGGGTTCAAGTCCGTCTTGGACAACTTGGTAAGACCTCATCTCTATGATAAATTTAAAAATTAGCCAGGCATGGTGGTGTGCACCTGTAAATTCCAGCTATTTGGATGGATGAGGCGGAAGGGTCACCTGAGCCCAGCATACCACTGCATTCCAGCCTGGGCGTCAAAGTGAGACTCTGACTCAAAAAAAAAGGCTTTTCCAAATTATACTGCCTTAAGTTCAGGGGTAGTACATTCATTTGAGGCAATGATCATAAACGGTTATGGACACTCAATTTTCAGTCAGACAGCTCTATCACTTTTTATTAGATACATTAGTCAGCCACTCTAAATATTTGGTCCCTTGCCTGGTGATAATAAGAGTACTACTTATTATGACCTTATACAGAGTTCCAAGTACAGTATATGGCATACTTTAGACACTCAATACATATCTTTTTTAAATATGAATGACTTTAAACATTAGTACAAACAAATACTGAGTTCTCATTAAATGTCAGGCACTGATTTAACAACTATAGACAAAAGATGAACAAGAAACAATCCCTGTTCTTGAGTTCACAGAGAAACAAAAATACCAAGTTCCATAAAATAGTTGATAAAGTAATACAGTGTGTGATAAATGTTAAGTAGATGAACAAATACTTAGGAGAACACAAATGAGAAAACAATTGGGAAAGGAGAGACCCATGAAAGATGTGGAGCATCTGGCATTTGAGCTAAGTCTGAAATGAAAAATTGCAGTTCACTGTGAAGAGGTGGAGGAGCAAAGGAGCACCTAAGAAGAGGACACCGCAGGAGCACAGGCATGAGTATCAAAGTGCAAAGTATGTACAACAATATTAAGCTGTCAGACATAGGCCACTTTTTAAGTGAAGCAAAAGTGGCAGCAAGTGGGCTGAAAGAACCTCAGAAGGACTTATTTACCATGTTAATGCACATTATCCTAGAGGCAAAGAGGAGCTATTGTCTGTTTAAAACCAAGAGCATCATAAAATCTGATAACTTATTTCACAGATTCCAAGGCACACATTTTAACATCTCAACAATCACAGTGTGTCCTCTAATCAAAAGCCTCTTAAAGTCATGATGTAGTTGTCATTGCCTAAACATAAATGAACTTAGTGAGTTAAAGTGTATGCTCAGAGAAAAGATACAGGTATGGTTGTTTTCTCATGCCATGACTGGGCAACATCAACCACTAAGTGTTTCAAGAACCCTGATGATTTCTGAATTGCCTTCAGGGTCATTTTCCCATTTTTTGGACAAGAGAACCTGGTTTCTGTTGACATGGCTCACTAATTTCTTTATCAGTTGGTCATTTGGCCACATTCTTTGTGTTTTCTCCTAAACATGTTTTCTCATTCTTTACTATACAAATAGGCTAAGAATTTTTCTTTTTTTATTTTGAGTTGGAGTCTCACTCTGTTGCCCAGACAGGAGTGCAGTGGCCGCTACCGGCCACCATAGCCTCGACCTGCTGGGCTCCTGCGATCCTTCGGCCTCAGCCTTCCGAGTAGCCGGAATGACAGGCGTGTGCTACCACACCCAGCTGATTTTTTATTTATTGTAGAGATGAGGTCTCGCCAAGTTGCCCAGGCAGGTCTCGAACCCACGGGCTCAGGAATTTTTCAAAACTTTAAGTACTGGTTCCCTTTTGATTAACAATTATGTCTTTAAATCATTTCTCTCTTCTTGCACTTCATTAGTAGTAGTCAAGAGGAGCCAAGCCACAGCTTCAACACTTTCTTGGATATTTCCTCAGTCAAATATACAATTTCATCACTCACAGTTCTGTCTTCCACAAAACACTATAACATGAACATGATTCAGTCAAGTTATTTGCCACTTCATAACAAAGATGGCCTTTCTGCCATTGTTTAACAATGTTTCTCATTTCCACCTGAGAATGACCTTCCATCAGAATAGACTTTAGAAATAAGCTAAATCAGTTAATAAAATCAAATTGCTAGCAAAGTAATATTAACCAGCTTACTCCATTTTATTTAAAACTTTCATCTTAGTTACCTGCCTGACCTAAGAATCAATGCCTATATGTGATTACAGTAACGTTCCCATGACCACAGACCCCCAGCTTGGTCCCCTTTGGGCAGGTTATGCTGACTGTTGCCTGCTGACCATTACAGAACTTCTTTGCCATAGCTTCCATGTAATTGTATGCTTTGTTAACTAAAATCAAATGTTACGCTTTGACATTTTCATAGTTTGTTCTAATATTCTATTAGTGACCTAACGAAGGTAACTCCATTGTATAATGATTCTTCTTCCTTGTCTCTATGTAACTACCCTAAACTATATCTTAATGGCAGAACTCCAGGAACTTTCTGAGCACTGGCTATATCTACCTGACATGAAATTAATCAAAGCTCCCTAACAATCAAAGTTCCCATTTTGGTTGCCAAGTCGTTAGTTAATAGTTGCTACGGTCACTAAGTTGCTGTGTAGCCAATGCAGAAAATTTTACCTATAAAAGCTTGTCACAAACTGCACCAATTTGCCAAGAGTTTTCTGGTGTTTGCCTACTCTTGACCCACACGTTTAATAAATTCATAATTAATTAGACTCAACTTGCTGACATAACTTCTTCTCACTTACTCGGTCATAACACTTTACCATCCACCTCTTTAGCAACATTCTTTTCAGGATTATTTAGGTATTTTCTAAGAAGACTGAGGCATTCTCTATAACACTCATCTTTTCTTTCTGAATCCTCAATAGAATATTCCTTACCAGTCCATTCACAACAATGTGTACTTTTTCTAGCACATTCAAAATTCTTTGAGTTCTACTCAGTTCTAAAGTCACTTCCACAGTTTTAGGAATTTATTACATCAGCACCTCTGCTTCTTGGTATCAACTTCCTGGCTTAGTGTGTTTGGACTGCTATAATAAAATACTATACACTGTGTGGCTCATAAATCATACAAATTTCTCACAGTTCTGGAGACTGGGAAGTCCAAGATCAAAGCACTGGAAGATTTAGCATCTTGTGAGAGTTTGTTCATGTATGGTGCCTTTATACTATGGCCTCACATCGTGAAAGGGTTAAGAGCCTCTTTTATAAGGACACTAAACCCTTCATGAGGGTTCTGCTTTGAGGACCTATTCACCTCCCAAAGGCCACTGATTTAAGAAATATAGACCAACTATATACCATCACCTTGAGGGATAGGATTTTAACATTAAATTTTGAGGAACACAAGCATTCAGCTCATAACAACATTATATAGAAAAATAGATATCCAAGACTCTCAATTGAAAAGTGATTTAGAAAAATGATTCCTATATAAATAAGCTTTAGGAATTCCATAACTAATTTATTTCATTATAGTTTTTTTTATGTATACAAAAAGTGAGATGTGATAAGAATATGTCTAAATGAGTTCAAAAGAAGTTTTTTAATAATTATAAAATAGAAATTCTAGAAATTAAAAAATGCCTTGCATCATAGTTTTTGTTTTTGTTAGTAGTAGCAGTTTTTGTTAGTAGTATGTGAAATAATAGCACAAATTCTTATTTCACCGATATCTGCTATGGACTGAATATTTGTGTCCCCTTTCCCTAAATTTCTATGTTGAAACCTCAGTCCCCTAGATGACTGTATTTGAAGATGGAGGCTTTGAGAGGTAATTAGAGTATCATCCTCATGATGGGATTACATGATGGGATTATCATTAGGGTGTCATTTGCATGATGGGATTACTGCCCTTTTAAAAGAGAGAGCAGAGAACTTGCTCCTTTCCCTCTGCTAGCCACTATGTGAAGACACAAAAAGATGGCCATCTGAAAATTGGGAAGAAGATTATTAACAGATAAAGGATCTACTGTCCCTTTAGTCTTGGACTTCGCAGCTCCCAGAACTGTGAGAAATCAATGTTTCTTGTTTAAGCCGCCCAGTCTATGGTAATTTGTTATAGTAGCCCCAACTGACTAAGACAGTGCCTTCATTAGAAGAATGCTGAGAAATTAGAAGCTGGCCTATCAGTTAGTATGAAAGCTACTATAAAGCACATATAAAACATGATAAAATTTTCATTTAAATGGTAGAAATGACATTGTAAAAATAAGCTGGCTATAAGAAGTTTTCTGAAAGGATAATGGAAAAAACTGACAATCAATCAATTATATGTGGGTTTTGAAAAGTGGGGAAGCATATCCCCAATGAGCTTCAGTTTCTTCCTGTATGATATTCATGTTCTCCCCTTTCCTTTTAACTTCTGGCATCTACTTACATCATTCTGCCTTGCATTACAGCAATGTGCACTATCTACATCCCTCCATTAGACTGTAAACTCTGAGAGCAGAGACATTATTTTTGTAACCACAGTAATGAAGGAGTTGAAGATAGAAACATTATTCTCTGTTTGTTGATCCCTAAATGTCTAAAGAGCATGGTACATGCAGAAATTTTTTCATATCAGTTCTCAAACTTTGTTCAGTTTCTCCTATATTTCTGTGGAGCATCTGGAACTGGCTAAATATTTCAATAGATGAGTAAGGAATTAGTGAGCAATTTTGTATTTGTTACAATGCATTACTAGTTAACCTGAATTTGTGAAAAGTCCAACAAGGTTTGCAGGATCCCTCTAAACAGTTCTAAACAACTTAATATAGTACAATTATTATAGGTATTTTAGCTTTAAGGTGAAATTCATGAGCTAAGTAAAAGAAAATAAGTTCATGTGGATTTAACAAAGATTCTCCAAAGTTTTCTGTATTACATATATATTTTTTTAAAGTCATGCTCTGTCACCTAGGTTGGAGTGCAGTGGCATAATCATAGCTCACTAAATCCTCAAACTCCTGGGCTCAAGTGATCCTCCTGCCTCAGCCTCCCAAGTACATGGGACTACAGGCATACATCTCAATCAGCTAATTTTTAAATTTTTGTAGAGAGAGGGGTCTTACTATGTTGTCCAAGTCTAGTCTTTAACTCCTGGCTTCAAGCAATCCTCACTCCTTGGTCTCCCAAGCCATGGAGATTACAGGTATGAGCACTATACACTCAGACCATAAATGTTATTCTTAAATATCACAGCAGAGTTTGAAAAAAAAAAATTAAAAATAAGATCTTCTTGAATTGAAGAATCTATTATTCTACTGCTTAATAAAAAAGGAATTTAAGATGGAGTATTGCCAGTATGAATTCTTGTGTAGTATCAATTTTTACTACCATATATATATGTATTTTGTGACTGATGTATACCAACTGGTGAAATTACAGTACACCCAAGAAGTTCTGAACATCAGAATTTAATGAGACAGTATGAATAAATACATACAGAATAAGAATGAAGATAAATGGCTTCTTAAAATAGAAATTGTTTTTATTGTTTGTATGTGAATGAGAAAAATAATGATTGCTCTTCCAAACAAAGTTATTATTCTTTTACTCTCTAACATTGTTGTTATAGGAAGTGTATCCATTTTTAGCTACAGGCTATCATAGATTATGCAAATCTCCTGAATTTGAGAAAACCAATAGTATCTGTATTACTGTATTCAAAGTTGGGGCATTTTAACATTATAATATCAATTTTCAGCATTTTCACTTTCTAGGTAATATCTCCCTTGTAAACAATGAATATCATACTGCAATATTGAACATATAATGTGTTTCCAGTCAAACTTTCATTATAAAAATAAAATGTTCACAATGCCACTTTAAAAGTATTAACAGGATTACAATATTACTTACTTGTGCCTGCCAACTCCAAAGAGAACATGAAGTGATTAATAAGAATTGTAATGTTATGAATTAAAATTTCATAAAATTTTAGAGATAGCAGAAAAAGAGCAGGACTTGGAGTCAAAGTATAATCTCTAATCTTGGCTATGCAACTTTATAGCTGTGTAATCTCCAGAGAACCTCAGTATTCTTATCTGTAATGTAAGAATAGGGCTAGGTGATCTCTAAAATACTGATCTGCTCTGATATGTCATGATTTATTCATTCTGGCTTTTAATTTTTGTCAAAATTCTCTACTCCCCCCGATACATTATCAATAACCCTGCTATGTTCTTTTCTTTTTTCCCCATCTTGCTCTTTATTTCAGATTAAGGTATAATTGACAAATAAAAATTATTCATGTGTACAACATGATGTTTTGAAATAATACATTGTGAAATAATTACCACAATCAAGTTAATTAATATATCCATCATCTCATAGATAGTTGCCATTTTTTTTCTGGTGAGAATAATTAAGACTTACTAGCTTAGCAAATTTTAAGCACATATTATTATTAAATATAGCTACTATGCTGTACATTAGATTTCCAGAATTTATACATTTTATAACTGCAAGTTTGCATGCTTTGATCAACATCCCCCCATTTCTCCACTCTCCAGCCTCTGGTAACTACTCTTTTTGAGTTCAACTTTTTCAGATTCCACATAAAATTGGGTTATGAGGTATTTGTCTTTGTGTCTGGCTTATTTCATTTAGCATAATGTAGTCCAGGTTAATCATGTAATCACACATAACAAGATTTTATCCTTTTTTAAGGCTGAATAATATTTCATTATATGTATACACCACATTTAAAAAAAATCTGTTTATCTTTTGATAGACATTTAGGTTGTTTCCACTTCTTGGCTATTGTGATTGTCACTGCAATAAACATGGGATTATAAAATTTCTTCTAGATTCTGTTTTCAACTATTTTGGAAAAACACCCTGAAGTAAGATTGCTGGATCACATGGTAGTTCTATTTTTAACTCTCTGAGGACCCTGTTTACTGTATTCCACAGAAGGTGCATCATTTTACATTCCCGCTAACAGTGCAAGTACACAAGATGTCACTTTCTCCACATTCTCACCAACACGTATTTTCTACTTTTTTAAATATGGCCATCCTTACAGATGTGAAAAGATATCTCATTGTGGTTTTGATGTGCATTTTCTTGATGATTAGTGATGTTGAGCAACTTTTCATAGAATTGTTGGCCATTTATATTACTTCTTGGGAGAAATATCTACTCAAGTCCTTGGCCCATTTTTTAATCATGCTGTTGGATATTTTGCTATTAAGTTGCATAAATTCATTATGTATTTTTGGTGTTAATCCTTTATCATGTATGGCTTACAAATACTTTCTCTCACTCTGTAGATTGCCTTTAGTTTGTTATGGTCCCATTTAGTTATTTTTGCTTCTGTTACTTTTGCTTTTGGTATCATATCTGTTGGGAGCTGGCCAAGGAGTCCCGCTGAGCATTAGGGATCCAGGCAGGCTGCAGACCCTGAGACCACTAGGATGAGTTCAGGAGCTGATGGCCCATTCCCTCTTCCCTTCTTTGCTGTTTGGCATGTCCCACTAGCAGGGACTTTGATGATCTAAGCATGAAGCTCTGAGAGTATGACAGGCATGGCTTACTTTAGGAGTCCATTGTTCATGTTTCTCACAGACTGCAGTTTCGGCTTTAAACTTAACATAATTCAAACTCAGGTCACATTTGGGGGCCTTTAATATGGTACAAGCTTCTTTATAAGATTTAAAAGTATATTTGTAGAATTAGTATATACATATAAAGTGCTGTTTCAATCTTAATAATATAGTTAATTATCTAGAGTTACTAGAAACGGCCCAGCACAAACTTTGGGCTGGGCCACATTCCTTAGGAACTGGTTTGGGCTATAATTAAGAGTTTCTATAGTGTAGGTAGAATTAGTGTAAAATATAAAGGAATTGGGATTTAAGTTGGTTATTAAGTGTTGTGTATGCATAAGTTTTAAAAGTTATTGATTATTAGAATATTATGATATTAGAATTGTTGTATTGCTTTTGAGGAATATAAACCAAGCCCGAGGAACAGTGAGATAATTTTGGGATCCTCCTTCCTCATGCTTGAGGAAACACCTGGTGGGTGGGGGACGCCCCTCATTCACCTGGCTTTATGTTTATGTAAAAGTTTTGTGATTTAATTGGGATTGTTCTTCCTCATGCCTGAGCAAACACCTGGTGGGGGGAGGGGAATGCCCCTCACACACCTGGCTTTGTGTTCATGTGAAAGTCTTGTGATTTAACCTGTGAAACTTTAGGATAAAAGGCTTATGGTTCATCCCATTAAACGGCTTCTGCACTAGAGTCCAGTCTCTTTCTTTCTCCCCCCCCACCCCAATCTCTCTCTTTCTTTCTCTTTATTTCTCCAGAATAATTGCCAATGCCACCACACCTCCCAGGGACCCTCTAAATCTCTTTGCAGGGGCTGGCCCCCCGCACATATGCAATAAATTATCACCAAGACTAATGTTTTAAAGCTTTCCCCCCATGTTTTCTTCTAAGAGTTTAATATTTCAGGTATTACAATTAAGTCTTTAATCTATTTGGGTAGTTTTTTGTGTATGGTATAATTGTCTAATTTCATTCTTTTGCATGTGAATATGCAGTTTTCCCAAGATGATTTGTTGAAGGGACTATTCTTTCCTGGTTTTGTATTCTTGGTGCCTTTGTCAAAGATTTGTTAACTGTATATGCATGGGTTTATTTCTGTGTTCTCTATTCTGTTCCATTGGTCTATGTTTCTGGTTTGTTTACTATAGCTTCATAATATAATTTCAAATCAGGAAGTGTGATGCCTCCAGCTCTTTTTTTCTATTGAAATTTTCTTTTTTTTTTAAATTTTCATTTTAAAGATGTGAGGAACACTTCAGGATTAGGTATATAAGTGGTCATCATGTCATATAGCTAAAGTTTGGTCCCCACTTCACTGGGTTTGAGAACATTCTTGATCAAGCTTCTTTTAGTTACTCAGAGTCTTTTGTAGTTAAAAATAATTTCAGGATGTATTTTTTCTATATCTGTGACAAATGCCCTTGGAACATTGATAGGAATTGCACTGAATATGCAGATCACTTTGGATAGTATGGACATTTTGACATTCATTTTTCCAGTTCATGAACATGGGATATATTTCCAAGTCTTTCCTTTTCTAGACTTGCCCATGACAGGCTTTTCTGGTATGAAAAATTTGTCTGGTTTTTGTTCCTTCTTTCTCTAATAAACTTTGTTTTTAAAACTCAAACAAAAAGTCGGTCTCTTATGATCCATTTACTTCTATAGGATCAGTTGTAAAGTATCATCTTTCATTTTTAATTTTATTTGAGTCTTCTTTTTTTCTTAGTCTTTCTAAAGATTTGCCACTTTTGTTTATCTTTTCAAAAAACCAACTCTTAGTTTATTTGATATTTTCTACTATATTTTTAGTCTTTTTTTTTTTTTTTTTTGAGTTGGAGTCTCACTCTCTCACCCAGACTAGAGTGCAGTGGCACATTCCCAGTCACTGCAGCCTCAACCTGCTGGGCTCTGGCGATCCTTCCACCTCAGCCTTCCAAGTAGCTGGAACTACAGGTGTGCTACCATGCCCAGCTAATTTTTTAATTTATTGTAGAGATGAGGTCTCGCCAAGTTGCCCAGGCGGGTCTCGAACCCTTGGGCTCAGGCAATCCACTCACCTCAGCCTCCCAAAGTGTGGGATTACAGGCTGAGCCACCAAGTCCGGTTATTTTTAGTCTTAATTTTGTTTATTTATGCTCTAATCTTGACTAGTTCCTTCTTTAGGACTCTTTGTGCTTCTTTTTTTCCTAGTTCCTTGAGGTGTAAAGTTTGGTTGTTTATTTGAGCGCTTTTACTTTTCTTTATGTATGCATTTATCACTATAAACTTCTTTTAGTATTTTTTTTCTATATAATCCTTTTTCTTTTTCTCCCTCTCTCTCTCTAGCCCATGGTTCTGTAAGCTGTACAGAAAGCATGGAACCAGCATTTGCTTCTGGGGAGGGATTCAGGATGCTATCATTCATGGCAAAAGAGAAAGGAAGCCAGAATGTGCAGAGAACACAAGGCAAGAAAGGAAGCAAGAGGTTGGGTGGGAGGTGCCAGACTCTTTTTAACAAACAGATCTCATGAAAAGTAATAGAGTGAGAACTCACTCATTCTTCCCCCTTCAGGGAGGACATTAGTATATTAACAAGGGAGTCTACTCCCATGATCCAAACACTTCCCACTAAACTCACCTTCCAATACCATCACACTGTGGATTAAATTTCAACATAAAAATTTGGAAGGGTCAAATATCCAAATCATACCATCAGAGTTCCTATCATAAATTTAATTTCCAAGATCTTGCAATTACCTATTTTTTTACTCTCTTTATAAGGTTCATTGTTGAAATAAATTATTTCAAAAAAATTTAATTTCCAGTTTAATTCCATTATGAATAGAGAACATATTCTAAATATTATAAGATTTTAGTCTTTTGAAATTTATTGAGACTTAATTTTTAACCCAACATGTAGTCAGTCTTATAAAAAAATTGTATGAATACACAAAAAAGAATGCATTTTCTGTCACTGTTGAATGTAGCATACTGTAAATGTCAGTCAGATCAAGGTAGTTGTAATGGATTGGATGTTTGTATCTCTCCAAAATTCTTGTTGAAATCCTTATCCCTAAAATGACAGCATTAGGAGGCAGTCTTTCAGAGGTGATTAGGCCGTGAAGGCCAAGCCTTCATGAATGGGACTAGTACTCTTGTAAAAAAGAGCCCAGTGAGCTTCCTCATCTCTTCCTCAATGTAAGGACACAGAAAAAGGTCCCCATTAGACAACTCTCCTGGTGCCTTGGCCTTAGACTTCTTAGCCACCAGAATTGTCAGAGTAATTGTTGTTTAATAGTCCATGGCATTTGTGTTATAGCAACCTGAATAAACTAAGACAGTGGTTGACAGTCTTGTTGAGATTTTCTATGTCCTACGATTATGGATTTATCTATCTTTCCCTTTAGTTTTGTCAGTTTGGGCTTCATATATTTTTAAACCCTGTCATTAGATAAATATACATTTATAACAGCTATATATTCTTGATGAATTAATCCTTTCAGCATAGTGAAATGTTCCTGCTTATCTTGGTAATACTTTTTGTCTTGAAGTCTACCAAAATATTTTTTAATTTTCAATTTTGATTTTTTCTTTGAGCCACTGGTTGTTCAGGAACATGTTGTTTAACTTTCACTTATTTGTGAATTTCCAATTCCCCCCTATTATTGATTTCTAGTCTCATACCAATATAGTCAGAAAAGATACCTGACATGATTTCAGTCTTCATAAATTGATTAAGGCTTGCTTTGTGACCTAATATGTTATCTATTCTGAAGAATGGTGTGTGTGTATGTGCATGTGTGTGTGTGTATGTGTGTGTGTGTGTGTGTGTGTGTGAGTGACATTCAGAAGAATGTGTATCCTGCTGCCATTGGAATGTTCTACATATGAACCAACAGAACTGATCAATGTATTAGTCTGCTTGGGCTGCCTGCCATAACAAAATATCATAGACTGGGTGACTTTAATAACAGAAATTTGTTTTCCCCTAGTTCTGGAGGCTACAAGTCCAAGACTGAGATGCCAGCAGAGTTGGCTTCTAATGAGGCTTCTCTTTCTGGCTCGCAGACAGCCATCTTCTTGCTGTGTCCTCACATGCCCTTTTGTGTGTGTGTGTGTGTGTGTGTGTGAGTGACATTCAGAAGAATGTGTATCCTGCTGCCATTGGAATGTTCTACATATGAACCAACAGAACTGATCAATGTATTAGTCTGCTTGGGCTGCCTGCCATAACAAAATATCATAGACTGGGTGACTTTAATAACAGAAATTTGTTTTCCCCTAGTTCTGGAGGCTACAAGTCCAAGACTGAGATGCCAGCAGAGTTGGCTTCTAATGAGGCTTCTCTTTCTGGCTCGCAGACAGCCATCTTCTTGCTGTGTCCTCACATGCCCTTTTGTGTGTGTGTGTGTGTGTGTGTGTGAGTGACATTCAGAAGAATGTGTATCCTGCTGCCATTGGAATGTTCTACATATGAACCAACAGAACTGATCAATGTATTAGTCTGCTTGGGCTGCCTGCCATAACAAAATATCATAGACTGGGTGACTTTAATAACAGAAATTTGTTTTCCCCTAGTTCTGGAGGCTACAAGTCCAAGACTGAGATGCCAGCAGAGTTGGCTTCTAATGAGGCTTCTCTTTCTGGCTCGCAGACAGCCATCTTCTTGCTGTGTCCTCACATGCCCTTTTGTGTGTGTGTGTGTGTGTGTGTGTGAGTGACATTCAGAAGAATGTGTATCCTGCTGCCATTGGAATGTTCTACATATGAACCAACAGAACTGATCAATGTATTAGTCTGCTTGGGCTGCCTGCCATAACAAAATATCATAGACTGGGTGACTTTAATAACAGAAATTTGTTTTCCCCTAGTTCTGGAGGCTACAAGTCCAAGACTGAGATGCCAGCAGAGTTGGCTTCTAATGAGGCTTCTCTTTCTGGCTCGCAGACAGCCATCTTCTTGCTGTGTCCTCACATGCCCTTTTGTGTGTGTGTGTGTGTGTGTGTGTGAGTGACATTCAGAAGAATGTGTATCCTGCTGCCATTGGAATGTTCTACATATGAACCAACAGAACTGATCAATGTATTAGTCTGCTTGGGCTGCCTGCCATAACAAAATATCATAGACTGGCTGGCTTAATCAACAAAAATTAATTTTCTCAATGTTTTGGAAACTAGAAGTCCAGGGTAAATGTTCTGACTGATTTGGTTTGGTTTCTGGTGAGAGTTCTCTTCCTGGCTTGTAGGCTGATGCCTTCTCGCTAGATCCTCACATGGTCTTTCCTTGATGTGCACAGAAGAAAAGAGAAAGTGAGTTCTCTGGTGTCTCTTCTTATAAAGACATTAATTTTACCATATCAGGGTTCTACCCCTATTAACTTAATTTACTCCTTATTATCTCCTAAGAGGCCCCAGCTCCAAATTTAGCCACACTGGGAGTTAGAGATTCAACATATGAATTTAGGGGATATTCAAACCTTTAGTTTATAACAATCAACAAAAGAAAAAGCTGAATCTTTACAAAGAGAAAGCACAAATAAATCATTATAAAAACAACTATATAAACAAAAATGCAAATGTTACTAGAGGATACAATGTATATACATTTAACTCAAAAAGAAATTTAAAAGTCGGATAAGAAGAGCATAAGAAAATAAAAGGTTATGTTAATCTCATCTAGGAAAGTAGATTTTTACAATCCTAACTATAGCAATCTAATCTGTTGGAATATTGAGAGAAAAATTCACTCCGACCAAACAGGCAGTAAGAGTAAAAATTAATTTGTCCATGAATGGTCACCTACAAGCTAGCCTCATAAAAGACGTGGCATCCTGCAAAACCCTGTAGAAACTGACTATGCCCCAGAGCAATCAGTTCTGGTCAACTACAATATTTGGACACCAGTGCTATCTCCAACCCTCATCATGCCAGAGAAGAAGCTAGTGTTAGCCCAACCATGTGTACTGATGTGGTCAATCCTACTCTTAATTGTAACCAAAAGGCCTAGATTTCAATTGGGCTGGGACATCCCATCTATTTTGAATGTCATGCTTTCACAAGAGTGTTGGAATGAAAGCTCTCCCACATCATATTGCTATCTTATTTTTGTCCCTGATCACACCAGAGGAGAAGCTGGTATTTTCCCAGTTATTTATTAAAGCTCCTCAACCCAACATCAAGGTCCCTCAATGGAATTTGTCATATGACTTAAAAAAATTGCTGTGCTCTGCTTCATAATGGGATAAGGTAATGGAGACCCTCCCACTGAGCTACTGACCCCTGTCCCTGTAAGCTTTCTCTCATAAAGGCTATAGGTCTGGATGTATGTATGGCTTGATCACTTGCCTTTTTTGCATGACATGCCCCATTATGGGTTAAAGAAGGAAACTTATACAATCATCTTCATATTTGCTCCAAATGTGTGAGAAATTCAATATCTATTTGTGATTTTTGTAACAAAAAAAAGTTCAATTTCAATCTAGCACTATTTATAAAAATAAATTCCAGACTGACTAAACACTAACATAAAAAGTATAAAATAACATATGTGTAACACTGAAATAGAAATGTATGTAAAACACAAAAGTCATAAAAGAGATTGATAAGCAAACATCAGGATTAAATCTCCTGTGTAACTAAAACTACTCTAAAAAAACTAAACCATCAAGTAAGCTGAAAGGCAAAAAAGTGACTAGGATTAAATATATTCAATAAACATGCATATGGATTAATATCCAGAATACATAGAGCCTTAAGTGACTATACTCAGTAGAAGAGCTTCCAAAAATCAGGGAAGCTATACAGTTGCTTTTTTGTTTGTATTGTTTTTAAATTTTCTAATACGACTAAGTTTATTTATTAACAGTAAAAGTTTGATAAGTAGTATCTAAGAGCACAAGAAGTATGAAACAGATTTGCAATTTCTAATATATTAATACAATGTATATGATTATATATAGTATATTTCAGGAGCAAAGAGAGGTAAAAGGAGGAAGGGGCCCAGGTTCGGAGGCTCAGCCTCTAACCCCAGTGCTTTGGGAGGCCAAGGCAAGTGGATTGCCTGAGCCCGCGGGTTTGAGACCAGTCCGGGCAACGTGGTGAG
>NW_007259910.1:228440-229152 GCF_000164805.1 Carlito syrichta
CCTTGGTTTGATCCTGGGCCTTGGTTTGATCATTAGCCTTGGCTTGATCTTGGGCCTTGGCTTGATCCTGGGCCTTGGTTTGATCCTTGGCCTTGGTTTGATCCTTGTCTTTGGTTTGATCCTAGGCCTTGGTTTGATCCCGGGTGTTGGCTTGACCCTTGGCCTTTGTTTGATCCTGGGCCTCGGTTTGATCCTGCACCTTGGTTTGATACTTTACTTTGGCCGGCAGAGCCTCAGACACTTTGCAATGTGGACATGAACTCGCTTCCCAAGCTTGGAGTGGATAATGTGGGTGAGTTGATCAAGCTTGTGGCTTGGCCCTTTGGGATCTTGGGCTTAACCTCCTTGGGCTTTATGAGGGCCTTGACAGCCTCAGCATGTGCACTCATGGCGTTGATATTGCTGGACTGCATCTTCTGGTCCTTATTGTGTTTCTTGGCGAAGCACACGTTCCTCAGGAACTTGGAACCTACCCCCTTGAAAGACTCATATCTTTGTGATCAGGGTTTCTTGATGCCATTTCTGGGTCATTTGTGTGTGGTGTGGTTCTTGAATTTGGTGGTCTGCATGTGTACATGTCTACATGTCTGTAACCCATGGTTCCTTGCCTTTCAAGACATTGATAGTCATTCGAAATGGCTCCTCGCCTGCATAGATGGACCTCAGAGTTCTTGGCAAACACCAGTCTTGTCTACACCCTCAAAGCATCATG
>NW_007259910.1:229202-245117 GCF_000164805.1 Carlito syrichta
AAAAAAGCGGGGGGGGAGGGTAGGGTGATGGTAAGGGAAGGAAGACTATGGTTCGGTCTACTAACAAATACAGAAATAGAGACGATCCACATTATCGCATATTCTACCACTAATACCAGCCAAATTGTATGCCCCCAATTTCAAATATGGAAGGAATCATAATAGTTAGAGCTCTAGTAATGTACCTCTAAAGTTGTGGGAGAGCTCACAAAATTCACTGTGTAGCCTATGCATATGGTGGCCTGCAGCACGCAGTTTTTTTCCAAAAGGAAGAAATATAGAATTTTAAGTTTAGATAAATAACTAGAAAATTACAGGGCACCTATACAAAAGCAGCTTACTTCTTACTGTTATTTATACTATCCATTAAAAAAAATCCAATTATAAAAATAAGCACTGAGTCACATTTTTATAAGATAGGCAAAATGTTCTTCCCACATTTTAAAAAGTCTTACCTGTTTTTTTTTTCCCTAAACTTTCAGAAAAATGACAATGAGAGTACCTTGGTTTGGGCTCAAGTAAGAGAGTCTTTTAATAAAGATTTTTACATTGAAGAGGAATATAGTCAGGATTCATTAATAACCTAACATCTCAGTGTCTAGAACATCTGACTAAAGAAGTCACCCAAAAACCAACCCACTCAGCTTTAACACCTCTTATCTTCTAGTAGAATTTTTCTTGAAATATAAAGGAGCAAAGGAAAAACAGCAACACTGCCACCACCAAATAAACAACTCCTAGGTTAAAAAACCCATTTTAACAGATTAAATCTTCACAAAGTCCAATTGAACCTATAGCTAAAAGTGAATTATGCAGGGATTCAGTGAAATTACCAGGCATTTAAAATGAAAAAAATTATTTATATGCATGGCAAGTCCTCTATGAAATGTACTCCAAGAAGCATTGACTCCAAGAAGCATTGACTTTTTTCTCTTTTAGTAAGTTTTGTGTCATATTTAAGATTTGTAATTTTAGTTTGCAGGCAGTGTAACATTTTAATAGGGTGTATTAGTTACCATGTAGTATTGCTTTGCTACTATTCATATAGGATCTTTTATCCTAAAGATTAGTTGTTTTCTTAAGAGGAGTTTGGTTCTGCTTCAGAAGTCTTATATAAATTAACAGGCTTATCAAATATTAACATGGAGGGAGGTGACACAGGATGCAACATAGACAGTGAAGCTCCTTTTTGTATATTTAGGAATTACTGTCTCCTTCAAGGTATTTACACTAGAAAACTTGGTCTGTCCTGATTAATATTTTAGTAGTACAGGGTTGAGTGATCAGAACCTTGGCTAAACTTTAATTCAAAATTGTTAACAAATACTTCTGGTGTCAAGTCTATGTGATCGAGCTATTACAAATTTATTATTATGAGGGAAAACAATATAGCCAGTCAGTTATGAAAAAATGTTTCAACCACTGCTTTCTCAGTTTAGAAAGATGAAAACTACATATGGTTTATCATACAATGAATAATATCTCTGTCCCCTGAAATTTCCTTAATTTCATTCATTAGAGGGGGGTTTAAAAAGACTTAAGCGCACTTTACAGCAGCATTCAGCTTTCCTATCAAATACTCAGTATGTTAAATATTATGTGTATTTTTTTCTCTTTTGGTAAGCTAGACACTGGCTTCAGAATTTGTGGAAATGGAGAAAAGAACTAGTTCAGAAGTATTATAGAAATTACCAACAGTGAGTTTGTAAGCCAAAAGCAGGGAAACCACTATTATCAGCTGAATTGTCTGCTCCCCAGCAAAATAAAATCATATGTTGAAGTCCTAATCTCCAATAACTCAGAATGTTCCTCTATTTAGACTTAGGGTCTTTAAGGAGGTCATTAAATGAGGTCTTGAGAGTGGGCCTTAATCTGATATGATTGGTATCCTTATAAGAAAAGAAAATTTGGAGACAGATACAGAAAAAAGACAATGTGAAGACACAGGGAGAAGATGGCCATCTACAAGCCAAGGAGAGAGGTCTGGAACAGATCTCTAACCTCCCAGCTCTCAGAAGGAACCAACCCTGTCCACACCTTGATCTCAGACTCTAGCTTCCAGAACTGTGAGAAAATATATTTCTGTTGTTTAAGCCAGGGGTCCTCAACCCCTGGGTCACAGATGGATACCAGTCTGTGGTCTGTTAGAAATTGGGTCACACAGCAGGAGGTGAACATTGAGTGAGCTGGCAAAGCTTCGTCTGTATTTACAGCTGCTCCTCATTGCTGGCATTGCCACCCGAGCTCCACCTTCTTTTAGACCAGTGGGGGTATTAGATTCTCATAGGAGCTTTGTGAACTCTATTGGCAACTGTACATGTGTGGACTTGACTGGGCCACTGGATGCTTAGCTGGTTAAACATTATTTCAAGGTGTGTCTGGGAGAGTGTTTCTGGAAGAGATTAGCAGTTGAACTGATGAACTGAAGAAAGAAGATGACCCTCCTTGATGTAGGGGGAACACCCATTGAGGGCCTGAACAAAACAAAAAGGCTGAGGAAAGTTGAATTTGGTCTCTTCATGACTACTTGAGATGGGCAGTAAGGCTTCTCCTGTCCTCAACACTCCTGGTCCTCAGACCTTCAGACCCAGGCTGGAGTCTAGAACAATAGCTTTCTGCCTCTGTTGAATTACACCACTGATTTTCCCGGGACTCCAGCTTGCAGATGGCAGATCATAGAACTTCTTAGCCTCCATAATTGTGAGTCTTAATACCTTATGAGAAATCAGTCAATCAATCTCTCTCTCTCTCTCTCTCTCTACACACACACACACACACACACACACACACACACACACACACACACACACTGGAGATGCCAAAAAAAGTGTACACATTTTTAACTACGTATTGCTTTTAATTTGCCGTAGTCAGAAGTGTCTGGACACTGATGGTAACCACTTTGAGCACCTCTTGTAATTGCAGATGTCAAACGTGACTTGTATTCATCTTTTTTTATCAGTACATATTGAGTATTACAATTTTAGTAGTTTTTCCTTTCTTAAAATGTGTATACATTTTTTTGCCCCCCCAGAACACACACACACACACACACACACACACACACACACACACACACACACACCCTATCAGTTGTTTCTCTGGAGAACCCTAATACATTTTTCATTGTTTCTGTTACATTTTTTATCCTGCTGACAGCTTTTTCCATCTTTTCCCAAGTGGGATTCAGGCATTGCAACTGTATCCTGAAGGAGTTTTATGCAACTACAGACTGCTCTAGAAATCTTTTCATAGTATTTACAAAATTAAACTGAATTGAGAAATGGAGAACCCAGGTCTGCAAATGCAGCTGCCATCTATAGATTTTTGGTTTGTGAAAGGAAACCTCTTCTCTTCTAGGAAGTAGACTTCCAGAAGCAGCCGTTCCACACTGATAACATTCCCGAGGTGTAGAGTGCAAGCCACACTATTCCTGCCCCCATCCAGTACCTCATTCCTCAACTGCCTCACCTAGTAAGATTTTTTTTTTAAATAAGCAACACATAGCAAAACTTCAAAAGCCTAAAGAAAGGACAATATCCATGATTGCAGGTGAAGCAAATGCACATTATGAGGAGCTCAGGATATAAATGCATTTTATACATTTAGTGAGTGATACAGGATAGGAACATACAGGTTAAAAATGTAGCTTACATCTTCCTCCCCTCAGTGCCCATTGGCTAAGAAGTCCTATGATCTGCCATCTGCAAGCTGGAGTCCCGGGAAAGCCAGTGGTGTAATTCAAGAGAGGCAGAGAGCTATTGTTTTAGACTCCAGCTTGGGTCTGAAGGCCTGAGGACCAGGAGTGTTGAGGACAGGAGAAGCCTCACTGCCCAGTTCAAGCAGTCATGAAGAGACCAAATTCAACTTTCCTCAGCCTTTTTGCTTTATTCAGGCCCTCAATGGGTGTTCCCCCCTCATCAAGGAGGGCCATCTTCTTTGCTCAGTCCATCAATTCAAATGCTAATCTCTTCCAGAAACATTCTCCCAGAAATAAGAAAGAATTTGTATTTGTTCCTGGGATCTCGAATGATTGATAAACATGTAGGCCTGGAGAGTCTGAGAAGAAAGCACATTAAGATGTTGCAAGAATAGACTTGGGAGGGTATGGAGGGGGAAATGAAGTAAGAAAGTGATATGTAGGCTTATCGTTTTAAATGATTTTTGAGAAAAACAGGACAACTTCCTGCGTGGTTTGCAACCTTGAGGAGGACAGATGAGGAAGGAAGCTTACTTTGTACTAAATTAAGAACTTCCCCTTCTGCCACCCATTCAAGAAATTTCAGTAAAGTCTTAAATTAATACTCAGTGCTTTTAAAAACAGAATTTGTATTTTTTTTTTTTAAGTGCAGAAACAAGCCTTATTAGGTTGGGAACAAGAAAACCTTAGACTTGAGGTATATGAAGGATTACCAGATGGCATTTTGGACCACCGATAAAATATTTAACTGTATCTCATATTAATCATTGCCCTAAAACAAAGCTAAACATAAATCACCATAATAATCATCTAGGGAGTTGGGTGCTAACCTTTTACAAGTTATCATATTCCTATAAGAATGACTTCAAAACACAAAGAAAGTGAATTTTAGTTGTGAATTCAAGGTTCAAGATCTTTACAAGTGGAAGCCAGATTCAGACAGTGTTACATTATTTCACCAAATGGCAGTAACTCTCTGATCTTGAGGCAGTTATGGGCTAACACATTTAATACAGTCTTTAAATAAATCTGTAGTCAGAGATGGTGTCTTTCCTGGTCTGAAAGAAGAGGCCTGTGATGGAAATAATTACATTGATTCAAGGGTCTTCTCTTTTTTCACTGGCTATGATTTAAAACACTGGAGATTAGGGTACTATGCTACAGTCATCCAGTGGGATCTGGAACCATTAGTAGGGGGTGTTACCTTTCAAAAACTAAAAAATATTAATAAAAATATTGCCAGGAATAAAATATATTTTAATTATGGTTGGCTCCAATATTATATCAGGCCTAAGAGGTTGAAAAATGCTGGCTATTAAGTAAGAATCTATAAGGTTTAGAACTTGGAATTTACTGTAAATTCAAAGCGACAAAGAACTACTTCAGTGGCAGTATTTCAATCTAACTTCTACTTTACCTCCCAAACATAGAAAGGAACTATATACTACAGGGTGGAGATCTGGTCGGATTCTTAGGTGAAGTTAATATCTACATAGCAAAGTAAAGGAAAAACAGTCTACCTAAATATTCAAACTTCAGAGATTGCTAAAATGAATCCTTCAGCAACGTTTAGAGGAATAGAAATGAAGAATTAGAAATGACACGTTACTACAGGAGATATTTATGTAGCCAAGAATTACTAAACAAATGTATACTTTACCACAAATAAGGAATAAGTCTTAAGACCAGAAGGTAGTAAAGTGTGCCAAGAAAATTGTGGGGCACAGAGACGATTTAGTCTTCTGAAGAATGAGCCTCAACTAGCCAAGTCCTTGAGTCCCAGTTCCTTCACTTACAATCAGTGGACTCTCACAAGCAGCTCATGGTTCAGGTTATAAGCTTTAAGCAGGATTAGTTTTTATTGTGGTATGGTTGCACTCAGATGGAACTGCTGTGACCACTCACACATCCTCCTCCATCAATTCACAAATCTCAGCATGTGAGGGACAAATAGAGTTGTAATCCAGACCTGAAGGTTTGGTCAGGACCTTGCGATAGGAATAGGTCTTCACTTTTGCTTTGATTATAGAAAAGTGAAGAATATATTTGAAACTATCCCCCCAAAAGAATGTTTTATTTCCTTGTTCTGACAGAAGAAATATTCCTTAGGGTATGTGTGTAGGAAGGAAGAGGGGGCTATAAACACCTTATTTTCAAAATTCTTCTCCCTGGCATATATGTTGATTGCAAACCTGGGTTTAGAAAAATATCTTGGCTCTGAAGCTCTTTTGACTTTATCAAAGCAAAATCAAACACTGGGACTAAGCTAAGTACTTATACATTACTTACTCATATGGTGAAAATGAAAACTCTTGCTCACATCTAACATTTAGTCCTTAGTTCTCCAACTTTTTGACTTTCAACTCAGCTTTTCTATTTCTCTTCAACTCACTTTAACTACTCTCCTTCCATGGGCATTTTCTCTCAATTATTCACTGTAAGTTTTTCAGATCCACTTATTCTTCCAACAAATCCATTGAAACTACTATTTAAGTAATACAGTAATACATTGCTTCAGTTCTGTTTTCATTTCCATCCTTCTCCAACTTTGATTCTATGGCTCATCATTAAAATGATTCCCTTGGTCAAGTGTGGTGGCTCATGCCTGTATCCCAGCATTTTGGGAGGCTGAGGTAGGAGGATCACTTGAGTTCAGGAGACTGAGATCAGCCTGGGCAGCATAGGGATACTCCATCTCTACAGAGGATTTTAAAAAAGCAAAAAACAAAAAACATTAGGTTTGTGTGGTGGCACATGCCTACAGTCCCAGCTACTTGGGAGGCTGAGCTGAGAGGATTGCTTTAGCCCAGGAATTCAAGGCTGCAGTGAGCTATGCCTGTGACAGAGAAGACCCTGTTGCTTAAAAAAATATTATTTCCATTTTTAAAAAATCCTCAGAAATCTCTCTGCTTTGCCCTTATTTGGATGAACTCAATCATCTTTTCTTTCTTCTCTCCTATGCTTGAGAACTAAATGTTGCATGGGATGATTTGATTTTTTTAGAAATATATAACAGCTTTATTGAAATATGATTAATATGCCATATAACTCACTCACTGAAGTATACAACTTGATCATTTTTAGTATAGTCACAAAGTTGTGGAACCATTACCACATGCAATTTTAGTACGTTTTCTTCATTCCACAAATAAATCCATAGGAGTCACTCCCCACTTCCTCTCGAATCCTCAGCCCAAGGCAAGCATTATTCTACTTTCTCTATACATTTGCCAAATCTGGATATTTTATATAAATATAAACATGATATATTCTCTATAACTGGTTTTTTCGCTCAGCATAATATTTTCATGGTCAATTCACACTGTGGCATGTATCAACGTCTTTCCTTTTTATGGGTGGCTAATGTTTGTTTTTTGTGTGTGTCTACAAGCACAAACATGGGGAGAGAGAGAAATTAGAGACAGAGACAGAGAGAGGGAGAGAAGATAATTTGCTTAGTTATTCATTCACTGGTGGGCACTGGGACTTCTGACTTCTGACTATTGTGAATAGTGCTACTATGAACATCTGTGTAAACGTTTTTGCGTGGACGTATGTTTTAATTTCTCCTGGACATGTCACTAGGAATGGAACTGCTTAGTCACAGGCAATTTTTTGCTTAATATTTTGAGGAACTACCAAGCTTTCTTCCAAAGTGTGTATACCATTTTACATTCCAATCAGCGATATATGAGTGTTCCAGCGTCACATCCTCACTAATGCTTATTCGTGTTTTAAATTATAGACATCCTAGGGGGTGTAAAGTGCTACCTCACTGTGGTTTGATTTGAATTTCTCTAATCGTTAGTGATGCTAAGTATCTTTTCATGTGCTTTTTGTCGATGGCATATTAAGTCCTTTACCCATTTTTAAACTGAGTAATTTGTCTTTTTATTATGAGTTGTAATAGTTCTTTATATATTGTAGATGCAAGTCCCGTGTCAGATATATGATTTAAAATATTTTTTCCCATTTTCTGGGTTGTCTATTTATGTTATTTATGGTGCCCTTTGCAGAATAAAACTAATTTTGATGAAGTCAATTTATTAAGTTTTTCTTTTGTCACTCCTGAGAAGGACTTGCCTGATCCAAGGTCATAAAGATTTACTTTGATGTTTTCTTCTAAGGTGTTTTATAGTTTTAGCCCTTACATATAGGTCTATGATCCATTTGAATCAATCTTTCGAAACAGTGTAAAGAATGCATTCAACATTATTGTTTTGCATGTAGATATTCAGTTGTCCAAATGGCTCATTTGACAGGTGGAACAATCTTTGCCCTATTAAACTGTCTTGGCATCCTTATTGAAAATCAATCAACTGAAAATAAAAGAATTTATTTCAGGTACCAAATTTTATTCCCTTTTTTATTCCAATAGCAGAACTGATCCATTCTTCTATTTTAACATCAGTATCACAGTCTTGAGTGCTGTAGCTTTGTAATATGTTTTGCAAGTGTGAGTTTTCCAACTTTGCTCATCCTTTTCAAGATTGTTTTGGCTAGTTTGGATCCCTTGAATTTCCATGTGAAAATCTGCCATCACCTTACCAATTTCTACAAAGAATTCAGCTATAGGTTTGATAGAAATTGCACTGCATCTGTAGATCAATTAAAGAATAATGCCATCTTAATAACATTAAGTATTCTAATCCATAAACATGAGGTATATTCAAGTTTTCTTTATTTCTTTCAACAATGTTTTGTAACTTTCAGAATATAAGTTTTGCTCTTATTTTGGTAATTTATTCTTCTTCATGCAACAGCAAATGAAGTTTTTAAAGTTCATTTCTGAATTGTTCAGTACTAGTGTATACAAATACAACTGCATACTGGTTTTATAACTTGCAACCCTGTTGAACTCATTTATTCATTTTCTTTTTTAGTGGATTCCTTAGGATTTTCTCTATATAAAATCAAACCATCATGATTTTACCTTTTCCTTTCCAATATAGATGCCTTTTATTTTATTTTCTTGCTTAATTTTCTGGGCAAGGCCCTCCAGTGCAACACTAAATACAAATTGGGGGACTGCGCATCCTTTTCTTGTTCTTGATTTTAGGGAAAGCATTCTCATTCCTTCAACATTAAGTATGATGTTAACTGTGTGTTTTTTGTAGATGCTCTTTCAAATTGAAGAATTTCCCTTCTACTCCTAGTTTGTTGAGTGTGTTTTGTTTTGTTTCTTTATCATGACAGTGTGTTAAGTTTTGTCAAATATTTTTCAGCATCTATTAATATGATAATGTGTTTTTTTACTTTATTTTATTGATATGGTACATTAATTGATATGGTAAAGTACATTAATCAATGTTAAAACTAATAAATTCCTGGAATAAATGTTCTTAGTTATGATGCATAATCTTTTTTATATGTTGCTGCATTTGGTTAGTATTTTGTGGAGAATTTTGTGTCTATATTTTCAAGAAATATTGGTCTGTTCTTTTCTTATCTTTTGATTTATTTGTTTGGTTGTGGTATCAAGGTAGACAAGTTTGATTTTAAATCAATGACCACAAACCTCAAAAACACAGTCAATAGTTATCCATAATCCTACCACAGTTCCTTTTAAATTTACTTTCCCACTCACCTAGACAATTATCTATACCTTTCTCTCCTGAAAACACTCTCCCTTGCTTCCTCTCCTTAGCAAATGACCTCAGACAGGAACTCTTTCCATGAATTCAATTGTTATTTTCATCCAGAATCTCTCTCTCTCTCTCTCTCTCACACACACACACACACACACACACACATACACATGCTCTCTTGATTTGAGCTTAGCTCATACTAGTTTTAATGCTAAAATATATCACAACAAACCTGCTGTTCGTACATTTAACCCTCTCATAGTGAAGACGGAACTGTTCATCTTCCTTTTAATATAGTTGCTCTGCTACATTTTCAAATAATTGTATAATGTCTTCAAAATTTTAAACAAGCTGACAATATTCTATTCTTATATGCTAATACACTTATCAGGTACATTATGCAAGTATCTGAATATGGTATTAAAGAAAGTAATTTTAAAGCAACTTGGGTAAATAAAGTTACAGCAGAATAAACTTTACTAGTATTGTGGCTACTTAATATCTGTAAGTCTTAAACACTTAACATCACAGGCAATATATTTTCAGAATCTCCATCTTGTTTATATGTTTATAACATATAGAGAAAGATAATTAAGAGAAAAAGGAAATGTACAAAATAAAAATACAAAATATGTAGTTTTCAAATGCCTTGACTTACAACTTTATATGATTTACTTAATATTCTCATAACTACAAACAACCATAATTTGTGTTATTTTACATTTAACATTATTCTAAAGACTATTCTATAAGACTGGAATGGTCACTATGTTTAAAACCAGTGGTCCCCAACCTTTTTGGCATCAGGGACCAGTTTCATAAAAAACAATTTTTCCACGGATGGGGGTGGAGACAGAGAGGGGGATCATCAGGTATTAGACTCTCATAAGGAGCATGCAACCTGGATCCCTCCCATGCAGTTTACAATAGGGTTTGCAGTCCTGAGAATCTATAATGTTCCCAGTAATCTGACAGCAGATAGAGCTCTGCTTGCCAGGTTCCTAACGCCGTGGATCAATACCAGTCCACAGCCCAGGGTTTGGTAATCCCTGTTCAAAACTAACCTTAAAAAATGAGAGTTCTCATAAGTACTTGAAAGTCTATAGCAACAAGAACACACTATTATTTAATGTGCAGCAACAATTCAGAAATAATTCTTTGAATATAAATTGTTTTTGATGAACCAAGAGGGAATATAAAACAGAAAAAAAAAAGCTCACATAATTTACCTTGTCATGAATAAAAGTTGAATTCCAGAAAAAAAAGCAGCACAAAAAATTTCAACTAAAGCATTTTCTTGTAGTTTTATTAACTATATCATGAAAGAAAAATATTTGAATGAGACATTTTTCTTACATTTTCATACACTGAACATTCTGATAGGCAATGAACTCCCAAAAATGAATGGAAAAATTGTTAAAATGTTATATCGCTGTATATACAGGATCTGTATACTTATAATAATGAGAATGTATGTGAAATTAATATGTTTATACTTTTTAATATGCACATTAACTAATGTATTAATTAAAACATGTTTATTTAATATTTATATATTTAAATAACATGTTACATGGCTAAAACAACATTATACATATTTATGATTGCAACTGCATTGTATCAGTTAGGTTTCATTTTGTTGCAAGTGATATAAAATACAAACTTCTAGGCCTAAGCTCCCCCCCCATCAAGTTTTTAAAATTAAAATTAAAAGGAAAGGATAAAACTATCGGCCCACATGTCAAAAGTGGGGAGTATGACTGATATGAGGTACAGCTGAATTCAGAACTAGTGATTTAATAAGAATTTACTTCTCTTATTTTCTCCATTCTGCTTACTTCTGCATTGGGTTCAGTCTCAGTCTCATATGAAAGCTAGTGGCAGCAAGTTCAAGTCCAATATGAAACAGCATGTGTCTCCTCTCCAGGTATCCAGCAAAAATCTTATGGTACCATAGTAGCTCTAAGTATGCATATGTCCAACTTAGCGTCAGTGACTGTAGCCAGCAAATCTCATGTGCTAATTGTTATGTATAACAGGTCTCACATACCTTTTTCTGAAGCAAGGAGTAGAGACACTCCCACCCAAAACATATTGATGAAAAAGGTGGTTTTCCAAAGGGAAATTGGGGTGAAAGACAAAGGAGTAGATGTCCATTCAATATTTGAAAATACATTTGAAAGAGGAAAATTATTGGCCTAGATGAAGGACAAACATGAGGCCAGAGTGACAGGTAACAAGTACAGAGAGGATTTTCTATTTCTTATCTACAGATAGTAGGATTTCTTATCTACTTTCAAATGGAAAAAAGATAATTCAACAGAAAAACAGCCAAAAGACTTGAAACAGCTACTTCAGAAGGGAGATCCAAATGATCAATTAACATAAAAAGGTCTTTTAACTTGTAAAGTAAGTTGTAACGTATGTCCAAATTAAAGCTACAATGAGATACTACTACACAGTCAGCAGCAAAGCCAATGTTAAAAAAGCTGACAATGCCAAGTACTGACAAGGATAGAAATATACTAGAACTCTCATAGATGGTATGTTGTGTTGTCAGTTCGTAATAGCATAACAGTCAGGTAAAATTGCTTTTCATTATCTACTAAATTCGAACATACTTCTAGGAATATATGTAACATAAATATCTATGTCGATCTATCTCAACAGATATGTACAAGAACATTCATAGTCCCAAACTGTAAACAACTCAGATTATAAACTGAAGAACAGAAAAATGAAATGTGGTCTATTCAGATAGCAGAACACTACACAGCAATAAAAATGAAAAACAAAAACGGTGCTATACAACTTAGAAGAATTCAGAAATATGTTGAGTGAAAGAAGCCAGATGTAAAATACATATTAAATGAGTCATATAAAGCATTATATAAATTACATATAAAGTTTTCCATTTATATACATTTTCAAAACAGGTGAAATCAATTTGCAGTGTTGAAAGTCAGGAGAGTAAGGGGGCAGAGTAACTGAGAGGGAGCATAAGATGAGAAGTACCAGCATCTGTGGGGCTGGTACTTCTTAGGATCCTAGAAATTGTGCAGGTAATGAATAAAGGGAAGAGCTTTACTCTTATTCTGAATGGTGATTATACAGGAGTATTTACTTTGTGATAACGTGTGAGCTATACATCTATAATCTTTGGACTTTTCCATATGTGTATACATGTGTGGGGGGGCATAGTTCAACTAATTCATATATTTAAAATACAGCATACTACTGTGTAGAGAATAAAGTCATGGAAAAAGATACATCATCTTTTTTGGCCTTTGTTGGGGGCTGGGTTTTGAAGAAAGTGGACTGATTCTGTATATGTTTTAGCAGTCCAATGGGCAGGACTCCCTGTCACATTGCATGAAGGGAATGAGGAAAAGAGAGGAACCAAGTCTGACTACTAAGGTTTCAACATAAATCATCAGACAAAAGTTGGTAACAGTTATGTTTCCAGAAAAACAAAGTGGTTGAGTGTGTTGCGTATTGCTTAGAATTTGCAGTACTGAGGATAGAGAAGTTGCCACTGGACTTGAACATGAAAGTCACTGATGACTGGACCAGAGCAATGCCAGGTTTGTGGTGAAGATGAAATACTAATTGATGTATGCTGAAGAGTAATTATAAACTAAGGTAACTTTTTGAGTAGTTGTTTTTATTTATTTGTTTCTGTGAACAGAGAGGAAAAGCAAAGAGCAGAGCAAGCTAGAAAAAGTTGTGGGGTCAGAGCAAGTTATGACATATATAGGGGGTGTAGAAGAGGGAGACCAGTATAAAAAATAAACTTGACTTAATAATTATGACTCAATATTAGGCTTAATTCACTATAATTCACCTGACCCTCTGTCTCCCAAAACAGAAATCTACCTTATAAGAAACTTCGTGATATACTACTTGAGCTACAAATGGTTAAATTTTTTTATTCTTTAAGTTTTGTTATAGAAAAAAGGTTCTAATTTTACTCTTTCATTTCTTTTTCTTTACTGTTTTATTGGGATATAATTCACAGTTCCAAAATTCACCCACTTAAAGAAAACAGTCATTTCTTTTTATGTCCAAGATTCCTTAATTTTTGCTCAAGTAGTCTCTGGTGTTACTAACATTCAGTTCCAAAATATTTTTTGGAAACAAAACAGAGAGATATTGTCCCTCTAAACTTTAGTTTCAATAACCCGTTTTAGTGTAAAAAATATTTACCATACAAAAGTAGATTTTGGAAACACATAGATACACTTTCCAGTTGTTGATACAGTAAGTTTTTTGTTGGTTTGTTTGTCTTTTAACTTCAATAATTCTGTCCTCTGGTATAGCACTTGTTTAGGGCTATCTTTTTTGTGTATTCTTTTTTTCTCTTGCATTCCCACAGTGGTTATTCTAAAAAGACTAAAATTAAATTTTAATTCTAGGCCATATTCCTCATTCTCAGAAGACAAACTTTCCTCTGACTTTACAAGGAAACCTTCATCACTTCTCATCTAAATACCTAAAAGAACTATCTAAAACTGTTTTTACTTACTTGCCGCAGTAGCAACCTTGATTCTATTTTCTTTGTTAACAGAAAATATTTCTTGAGGGTTTGCTATGAGCCAACATAAATGCAAAGGCAAATATAAGATTCCCTCATTACACACAATTATAAGTTCTACTATGGACCAAATATAGAATGCTATGGAAGCAGGTTGGGCATACATGAGTCCTTCAAGTAGCTCCCAGCTAACGGAAGGATGTCTAAGCCAATCTGAAAGATGATAGGTAGGAGTAAGTTTCCCTATTATGTGCCCCCAGCAATCTTCACTTCCTCTACATACCACTTAACACATTTTATTATAGTGTATTCAATAAAATCCTCTAAAAGACAAGAAAAGCCCACTTAGGGCAAGGATCATATCTATCTTGTTAACCAGTGTAACCCTGGCATCTAAAAGAGCACTTGCCAAAGAGAAGCACTGAATGAATATTTATAGGGCACACAATAATGAAAAAAATATAAACTTCAGAGTTAGACTAGCCTAAGCAGTGCTGGTAATCAAAATATTTAACAACACGCATAAGCTGAGTGTCAGGTGAATATCATCCTTAGGTCTGGGTTTAAATTTTCTCTTCAATTCCTATGAAGTTTTCCAATTAAGGCAAGTCAGGTAAAGAATATGAACATCATTTTATCATCTGTACCTGTTGATGGTATTAATATCTAATTCACAGGATGCTTTTAATGATGACACAAAACTGAAAAAAACTCATTTTAGTCCATGGCACACTGAAGATACAGTGTTTATTTCCTACCTAGACTGCTTTTAAGTAAGTTATTCTAGTTAGATAAGAAAATTAAAATACGCAAAAACCAATGTAGGATGAGAGTACTCTATTTTCTCTTTCATGATTTTTCTTAAGTACTCAACTTAACAAATAATTAGTTTGTTTCTAATCTTTAAAGTACATTTATCCTTAGTCTTCTCTATGACGTAAATTTAACTTTCACTGTTCAATTATTTATCTGATTAACAAATCTGTGTCTATATGTCAATCTTAGACTATATTTAATGATTCAACAAAAATTTATTAAGAGCCTATATCTGTGCAAAACTGTTATCAATCAGAGAATAGTGTATGCAGATACACTAGCATACCTCCAAGATATTTAGTACATATTTTTTTCTTTAATAATGAAGAAAACAGATGGATTTTATCCAAAGTCACAAGTCAAGGTAGGATGGAAAGAAACAGCTTGTAGGCATATTTAAAGGATGGTACCTCTTGCAGCAACTATATTCTGCTATACTAAACAACATCTAGGGAAAAGTAAATAAATAATTAGACATTTGGTAAATTGTGCTAAATGCCAACTACAAACATTAGTAATCAATCAATATGTTTTAGGGCTATATTGGATGGCTACTAACATCCTAGTTTATTCTGTATATCAAGACTTGTAAAAATAAAACAGATCCAATAAAGATAATAATTACACTTAGTTCTTCAGACAGTCTATCAAATACAATCATATTATAAATGGAAAAATTATATTCATAGACTGAACAAGGAGAATAAAAATTTTAGACTTGTTTATTTTTCCATTCATGTGTTCATTCTCAATTGACTCTTATATAAGCTATATTGTCAAGGAAGCCATACGCTTGATTTGCTTAATAGTAAAATTGTTCCTTTAATGTACAATAACAGTCTTCAATTAAGTTGACCACTGCTTTTAAACCAAAAGACACAAAAAATAGAATCTTGAGCTAATCTAATTAGAAGTTTTCAACTTGTCATTTTAAATGATTTATACATTGTCATTTACTTTCCTTATTTTAGAAAGAAATGTCATAGTCCTAATGACAACATTCTTACTCTCTATTCTACTGAGCAACTGCATAATGACTGTTTCAAGGATCACTACACAAATATTAAGAAAAGGAATCTATCATGAGTTTTAAAATGAGAATATAAAAATGGAAGTAGCTTTAAATTGCATAATGCAAAATTGAGAGCATGCTTCTCCAATGTATGACATCTAAATTTGCAAAGAAAACATGACAGGTTGAGGATAGAAATAATTTGGGGAGAGGGGGCAAGATGGCGACCTGGCAACCCGGTGTCTGAAGCCCTCTGCAAGGGAGA
>NW_007259910.1:246320-247183 GCF_000164805.1 Carlito syrichta
CAATGAAGAAAACCAAAAGAAGAATATAGGTCTTACACAGACCCCTGGGAGATCAGACAATGAGAAAACAGATTCTGGAACACAGACAATGAAGAGTCCCCAGAATGACTGGCTACATGCAACAAACCCAGACATCAAGACATTAATGGAGAGAATTAAAAAAATTGAGGAGAGACAAGAGGAAAATAGGAAGGAGTTGTTGTCAGAAATGACAGCAGTAAAGAATACTGTGATGGAAATGAACAACAGACTAATAAGCATGGAAAGCAGAATCAGCCAAGCCGAAGAAAGAATCTCAGAGCTTGAAGACCAAAACACAGAACTAACCCAAACTGTCAAAAGCATAGAAAAGAAGCTCAAAAAGACAGAACAAAACCTGCAAGAGATGAATGATCACTTCAAGAGACCAAACCTAAGAATAATTGGGCTTCCTGAGGCAGAAAGAGAAACCGAAGCCACACTGGAACAAACATTTCATGAAATCATTCAAGAAAACTTCCCTCATCTCATTAAGGATGAAAAAATTCAAACACAAGAGATTCAGAGAACCCCTGCAAGACAACAAACGAGAAGACCAACTCCCAGACACATAATAATTCGCCTAAACAAAGTAACTATGAAAGGAAAAATCCTAAAGGCAGCAAGAGAAAAAGGCCAGACTACCTACCAGGGAAAATCAATTAGAATAGCAGCAGATTTATCAACAGAAACCCTTCAGGCCAGGAGAGCCTGGAGCCCTATCTTCAAAGTTCTAAAAGAGAAACAATTTCAACCAAGAATAACCTACCCAGCCAAACTAAGCTTCATAAATGAGGGAGAATTGAAATCTTTTCCAGACATCAATTCCCTACGAACCTACGCCG
>NW_007259911.1:0-1195 GCF_000164805.1 Carlito syrichta
GATATTTTTCCACTTGTTTATGTCATCTTTGATTTCTTTGAGCAGTGTTTTGTAGTTTTCATTGTAAAGGTCTTTCATGTCTCTGGTTAGAAAGATGCTGAGGTATTTCATTTTATTTTTGTGGCTTTTGTGAAGGGAATTGTGGTTTTTATTTGGGTTTCTATTTGTTTATTATTGGTGTAAAGAAATGTGGTTGTCTTTTGCACATTTATTTTGTATCCTGAGACTTTGCCAAAGGCCTTTATCAGTGTAAGGAGGTTTTTTGATAGATTCTCTTGAGTTTTCAAGGTACACAATCCTATCATCTGCAAAGAGAGATAACTTGACTTCCTCTTTTCCTATTTGGAGACCCCTGATTGCCTTCTCTTCTCTGATTGCTTGAGCCAGGACTTCCAATACTATATTGAACAGGAGGGGTGGGAGTGGGCATCCTTGTCTTGTTCCAGTTTTCAGGGGAAACGGTTCCAGTTTTTGTTCATTTAGGAGTATGCTGGCTGTGGGTTTCTCATAGTTGGCTCTCACTATTTTGAGGTATGTTCCCCATATGCCTAGATGTTTGAGGGTTTTTATCAAGAAGGGGTGCTGGATTTTATCAAAATCTTTTTTCTGCATCTAATGATATAATCATGTGTTTTTTGTTTTGACATCTGTTGATGTATTTAATTACATTTATGGTTTTACGAATGTTGAACCAGTCTTGCATCCCAGGTATGAAGCTTATTTGGTCATGATGGATGATTTTTGAGATGTGTTGTTGTATCCGGTTTGCTAAGATCTTGTTGAGAATTTTAGCATCTATGTTCATCTAAGATATTGACCTGTAGTTCTCTTTCTTTGTTGGATCTTCACCTGGCTTGGGTATCAATGTGATGTTGGCTTCGTAGAATGATTTGGGGAGAGTTCATCTTTTTCAATCTCCTGGAATACCTTCAGTAGGATTGGTATCAGCTCTTCCTTAAATGTCTTGTAGAATTCTGCTGGAAAGCCATCGGGACCAGGGCTTTTTTTGTAGGAAGTTTTCTTCTTACATAGTCGATTTCCTTGATTGTTATTGGTCTATTTAGGGTCTCAATTTCTTCTTGTTCCAATCTAGGTAGGTTGTGTGATGTCAGAAAGACCTCCATTTCCTAAAGGGTTTCAAGTTTGTTTCCATACAAGTGTACATAGTAGTCTTCTAATGATCTTTTGTATTTCT
>NW_007259911.1:1815-2598 GCF_000164805.1 Carlito syrichta
CGTATCAATTAAGTCCATTTGGTCCAAAGTCACATTGAGGTTCCGGATCTCCTTGCTGACTTTTTGACCTGATGATCTGTCTAGGGTTGTGAGTTGGGTATTAAAGTCCCCAGTTATGATGGTGTTAGAGTCAATATCTTTCTTTAGTTTTGCTAGAAGTTACTTTATGAAAGTTGGTGCACATATGTTGGGTGTATATATGTTTAGGATACATATTTCTTGTTGATGGATTGAGCCTTTTATCATTATGCAGTGGCCTTCTGTATCTTTTTGATTTTTAATAGCTTGAAGGGTATTTTTTCTGAAATTAAGATCACTACTCCTCCTTTCTTTTGTATTCTGTTCGCCTGAAAGATTGTTTCCCATCCTCTTACTTTGAGTCTGTGGGTGTCCTTTCTAGTGAGGTGAGTCTCTTGAAGGCAATAGATTGCTGCCTGATGATTTTTGATCCATTTTGCTGTTCCTTGTCTTTTCAGTGGTGCATTTAGTCCTTTCACATTTAGGCTAATAATTGAAATGCAAGAGTTGATCCCTGTCATAAGGTTCTTACAGAGTTGTTCCTGTTTGTTTGTTACTTTTCTTTGTGTTTTGGAGTTGGTTCATTTGTGTTTTTAATCTTTTTCCTGTACTCTTGTGAAGAAAGTTGTTCTTTTTTCTTTTTCCTCTGTGTTCAGTACTTTCTTAAGTGTTTCTTATAGAGGTCGTCTGGTGGCAGTGTAGGTTCTTAGGGATTGGATATCTGGAAAAGATTTCAATTCTCCCTCACTAATGAAACTTATTTTG
>NW_007259911.1:3059-8058 GCF_000164805.1 Carlito syrichta
CTCTTGTTTCTCCTCAATTTTTAAAATTCTCTCCATTAATGTCTTGATGTCTGGGTTTGTTGCATGTGACCAGTCATTCTGGGGACTCTTCATTGTTTGTGTCCCAGAATCTGTTTTCTCAGTGTCTGATCTCCCAGGTGTCTGTGTGAGACTTATATTCTTCTTTTGGTTTTTCTTCATTTGTGTGGTTTTTCCCCCTCCCTACTTTTTCCTTCCCTCCATGTCACCGTCTTCTTTAATTCTATTATTCAGGGGTAAAGGGATTGGTTTTACTTCTGTTTGTTCAATCTCCTATTCTTTATGTATGCTCTCTTACTTTGTTCAAATCTGGAGTTGCACTGTAGGTTGGGGGTGGTCCTTTTTGCAATTTTGAGATTTACTTCAGGGGGGAGCTGTGATTCAAAATCTATCTGCAGGTCCTGGTATTCGCTGACAGGTGTGTGGATAATCTGGAACCCACTTCTCACTGCCTTGGAATCTGTCCATGCAGTGGGGCTGTCGGTTTACTCCCTGAAATAAAATGTGGTTAGCAGAGGGAAGAGAATGGAGCAGACAGTGGGTTGAAGAGGGGCTTGAAGAGATAGAGAAGTAAAGGGGGAAACAAATGTTTGCCAGCAAATGGAGAGAGAGACCTATAGTGAAACAGATAAAAACAATAGACCACAGCTACTGACGAACCAATTCCCATACAAAAAATATAAAACATATAGTGATGCTAACTTACAAGCTAACCAACCACCTTATTGGTGTGCTGTTCCTCTATACAAAGATATTGTTTACAGAGAGAAGAAAAGAAGAAGAGGAGAGGGGAAAAAAAGGAACAGTACAGTAGGAATAGAATTAAGTCAGTAAACTAACAGAATCAATGAATTACACTCAGAGACTTTTCGTTTAAGTCCAATGTCCTTTCAGTTCTGATTTCTAGCTTTCTTTTCAAGCAGGTAAATTAGTTTGCAGTTAGGGTCAGTTGCCCCTAGTCTGCTGTGAAGGACAGTTCAGATCACCCTCCGTTCACCACTCTGGCCTGTCTTTTTCAAGCTTGTTTCTCCCATTTCGGTGTTGTTACCACCAGGTGGTGCTATCTCAGCTGCTCGCCCCAGAGGGGGTGGCTCCGGACAGGAACCGATAGAGACTGGAGCTGGGTGCCTGCCTCAGGTCACAGGCAAGGGACTCACAGCGGGCAGGATGTCTCGGTCGTGGGAGAGGTGGCAGAGATCTCAGCAAATCTTCCTGAAGGGGCTTCAAGGACTGAAGTCGTGGATCGCCTCCGGCCCAGGTGGTGCGATGTGCTACCGGCGGTGGCTGTGGTGGCTGTGGCTGCGGCAGCTGCAGCAGCGATGGTGCCAGTGGCGGCATATGCACTGTGGTGGCTGTCCAGTCCGCTGCAATGTCCCAGCGGTGAAAACGGCCGAGCTCTGTATGAAGAGCAGGCTGCGATTTTGGGGTCCGCATTCCCCGGAGCAAGAGCCAGAGACCCACTGCAGCGCTCCTTTGTAGAGGGTTTCACAGACCAGGTTGCCCTGTTGCCATCTTGCTGGAAGTCTTCAAGTCTTGTTCAATGAGATTGAGGGTCCAGCCAGGGTCATAACTTTAACCACTGTCAACTCCTTGATGTCAGTAGGCAGAGCACAATTTTACATCTGAATTTTCCTTCGTTTGTATATTTCTGTGGGTCATTCAAAATACCTTTATGAGAATTCCAGAATCCACTTAAGAAGCTGTACCCTCAGGAAACAACAGAGCCAAGAACAGTTTCCATAAAATGGGTATGAAAAGCAATTTCACTTTACCCATATCAGCTACTTCTCCAAATTGGCACAGCTCAGTACTAAAACAGCACTCTGGCTCTGACTTTTCCTTTGCAAAGAAAGATAGCCGATAGTTTTCTTTTTGTTGGATCTTTACCTGGTTTGTATACCAGTGAGATGTTAGCTTTGTAAAACGATCTGGGGAGAATTCTGTCTTTCTTAATTGCCTATCATACTTTCAATAGAATTGGCATCAGCTCTTGCTTTTATGTATTGTAGAATTCCAGTGGAAAACCATCTGATACAGAGCTTCCTTTGTGGGTAGTTTTCTTATGATGTCAATTTCCTCGGTTGTTATTGATCTATTTATGGTCTCAATTTCTTCTTGTTTTAACCTGAGGAGGTTGTGTGATGTCAGAGTCCTCCATTTCATTTAGGTTATCACGTTTGATTCCATACAGGTGCACATTGTAGTCTCTGATAATTTTTTGTATTACTTTGGGGTCATTTGTGATTTGATCTTTTGTGTTTTTCATGGTGCTTATTTGGTACATCTCTCATTTTCTTGGTTATTCTGGTGAGGGAGTCCATAAATCATGTTTATTCTTTCAAAGAACCAACTCTTTGTTGATTTTTTTCTATGATATCTTTGTCTTCTATGTCCAATATTTGGACTTTTACTTTGGTGATCTGGATTCTTCTGCTAAAATTGGGGTTTTGGTGGTCTTGTCTTTCCACCTCTCTCAGGTGATTTGTTAGGATGTTAACTTGTGATCTTTCCATTTTCTTGATGTGTGTTCACAGAGATATAAATTATCCTCTTAGTACCACTTTCATGGCATCTCTGTTTTGGGGACAATATTTCTTCATTTTCATTTGTTTTCAGGAATATTTTAATTTCTCTGTTGATTTCTGTGTTGATTCACTAATTATTCAGCATAATGCTGTTTAGTGTCCATGTCTTTGTGAGTTTTGGGGAAATTTTTTGATGTTGATATTTATTTTTATTCCACTGTGGTCTGAGAAGGTGCATGGCAGTGTTTTGCTCTTATGAAATTTGTTTATGCTTGATTTATGCCTAAGGATGTAATTGATCTTGGAGTACATTCCATGTGGTGATGAGTAGAATGTATCTTCTGTGTTGTTGGGTGATGTTTCCTGTAGGTATCAAGTCCATTTGGTCACATGTGAAGTTGAGGTTCCGAATCTCTTTGTTGATTTTTTGCCTTGATGATCTATTAGGGCTGTTAGTGGAGTATTTAAGTCACCAGCTATAATAGTGTTAGAGTGAATACTTTTTTTAGTTTACTTAGTAGTTGCTTCATAAATGCTGGTGCTCCTGTGTTGGGTGTATATATGTGTAGCATGGATATTTCTTGTTGATGGATTGAACTTTTTATCATTATGTAGTTTCCTTTTGCATCTTTTTAAATTTTTGATAGCTTAAAGGTTGTTTAGTCTGATATTAAGATCGTTACTTCCATCCTCTTTTGTGATCCATTTGCCTGGAAATTCATTTTCCATCCTCTAACTTTGAGTTTGTACCTCCCTTGTGATGAGATATTTTCCATCCTCTAACTTTGAGTTTGTACCTCCATTTATATGATGATGCCGTGGTTACATGTGTGTGTGTACCCCCTGAGTTCATGATACAGTAACTGCAATGAGGAGAACAGAGAAAAGTAGAAAGAAATAAGAGGGACAAAAGTAAGAATAATTTTTTTGAATTGGAGTCTCACTCTGTTGCCCAGACTGGAGTGCAGTGGCCGCTCCCAGCCACCACAGCCTCGACCTGCTGGGCTCTGGTGATCCTTCTGCCTCAGCCTTCCAAGTAGCCGGAATTACAGGCATGCACTACCACACCCAGCTGATTTTTTTTTATTTATTGTAGAGATGAGGTCTCGCTACCCAGGCTGGTCTTAAACCCACGAGCTCAGGCAATCCACTCACCTCAGCCTCCCAAAGGCACGGGATTACAGGCTGAGCCACCAAGCCCAGCTAGAATAATTAAAAAAAACCACAGAAAGTCAAAAACAGAAAACAAATCAAAGAACAATCAAACACACACAAACTGAAACAAATTTGAAAAAAAATAAAGAATAACAAACAAAAACCAGGAAAACCAAACACACACACACACACACACACACACACACACACACACACACACACACCCCATGACATGATAGACAAAAAAAGACAAGAGTAAATAGGAGTTTAAGTCAAACTCTCACACACATTCATGCATACATTAAACTTTAGAAAAGAACAAAAAGACAAAAAACCTCCAACAAAAAACCTTGAAAGATGAATACTCAGTCATTCACATACACACATAAACAGAAAAAAATGAAAGAAGAAAGAAGAAAAAGGAAGAAAAAAAAAACAAGAAAAAATATGTTGGGGGGGATACAGATAGAACCCTCACATACACATGTATGCACAAAGGAAAAGAAAAATAAAGTAAATCAATAATTGAAAAACCAACAGAACCTCCTTCAACAAAAAACAATCTGCCTTCTTCTGGCAGATTCTTTAATTGTTCCTCTCCACTGATCACAGGTAAGCACCTCTGCTGTCTTCTGTGGAGCTGCAGCCTTTTTCACACTCGCCACAGTTTCTGGTCAGGAAAGGAGGAAGAGGTGTGTGACGGGGGTGACTAGAGCTTCATTCCTCCCCTCCCACTCTCATATGATCGGGGTATCCACTCAGGTGAGGCAGTGCGAGTTTGCCTCTTTCCCAGGAGGGTGCCCCAACCAGTCTTGTGCTGGAGTAGAGTCTTCCTATCATGGCTGACACTCAAGCTCCACCTGAGTTAATCCTCTCAGTTGTGTACCAGCCATGTGGGTCTGAGATTCAGAGGACTACTGGGGAGGAAGGTGTTGAGTCAGCCCTGGACTCACTACTAATCTCTTCTGAGGTCTTCCTTGTCTTTTTCTGGTCACTCCCTTTGTCCCACAGCTGAATCGGGTTGGGGGGCACCTGAGACTTAGCTCTCCTGTCCCTCTGGAGTTTGTGCTTTCAGGATATTCCCTTAGAGTAACAATCAACCCCTGAGTAGTTAATCCACCAATCACAGAGATCGGGTCTGTCACTCTGTGGTGAGAAAGCTGGTGCACTTTCCTGCCCAATTTTCAAGATGTTGGCAGCAAGCCTCATTTGTCTTCTTCAGAAGGGCTCTGCCTCTGGGTTTCCTCACTGAGCTCCCTCTTCAGCCTTTACTGCCAGAGTTCAGTCAGGTGCTGTGGTGG
>NW_007259911.1:8078-9425 GCF_000164805.1 Carlito syrichta
GGACTCAGACTGGCATCTCAGCCCTTTGGAGGACAAGGCAAGTGGATGGTCAGAGCTGCGTGTCTGAGACCCACTCTGGATGCAGGGTGAGACCTTGTCTCGGTCATCAAAAATAAATCCAAAAATTAGCCAGGCGTGGTGGTGCAGGCTGTGGTTCCAGCCACTCAGGGGGCTGAGGCAGGAGAATCACCTGAGCCTGGCCAGTGGAGTTCATGGTGGCCATGAGTGTGCCCCCTGTGCTCTGGTCTGGATGAGAGAGGAGGATTCTGACTCGAAATAATAATAATCACCACCACTGCAATCACCAGCACCCATGCCACCCAGCGTGAGAAGTCACCCTCAGAGATGGCAGAGGAAAAGTCACTCCCTGGCCTGTTGTTTGCAGGATGTTTCAAAGGTGGCCACCAGGCACGTCCATCTCACACCTTTGTCCATGCATCCCAGAAGGCCTGCCTCAACCCGGCCTTGGGCCTGGCCTCAAACCTTTGTCAAAAAGGAGTCTGTAGTCCTTGTGTGGCGGCACATGCCTGGGGTCCCATGATGTGGGAGGCCGAGGCAGGAGGATAGCTGGAGCCCAGGAGCCCAAGGCCAGCCCAGGACACGTAGGGAAACCCCTTCTCAGCCCTGGACTCACTAATAATCTCTTCTGAGGTCTTCCTTGTCTTTTTCTGGTCACTCCCTTTGTCCCACAGCTGAATCGGGTTGGGGGCACCTGAGACTTAGCTCTCCTGTCCCTCTGGAGTTTGTGCTTTCAGGATATTCCCTTTGAGTAACAATCAACCCCTGAGTAGTTAATCCACCAGTCACAGAGATCGGGTCTGTCACTCTGTGGTGAGAAAGCTGGTGCACTTTCCTGCCCAGTTTTCAAGATGTTGGCAGCATGCCTCATTTGTCTTCTTCAGAAGCGCTCTGCCTTTGGGCTTCCTCACTGAGCTCCCTCTTCAGCCTTTACTGCCAGAGTTCAGTCAGGTGCTGTGGTGGTGAGGCAGAGCCTGGAGCCAGCAGTCCTACCCAGCAACTTCTTATGAAGAAAAGCTTTGCTGAATTGGGAAAAAAATGGCGCTCAGCTTCTGCACCCTGGGGAGTGCTAGGATCCAAGCAGAGTAGCTGTGACAGTTGCTTCACATCTCTTGCTTCACCAGGAGAGCCCTGGCCACTTTCTCCCAAGTCCCCACTCAATCAGTCACTCACAGACACATATACAAAATTTTCCATACACTCACTCACTCACACTGGGACTCACTTAGACTGGCATTGCTGCCATCTTCCCAGAAGTCCCTGTTCATGTTTTCTTAGAGTCCTAGGACAGTTCATCTTTTGTGAAGAAATGGAACCTTGGGAACAAAC
>NW_007259911.1:10317-11746 GCF_000164805.1 Carlito syrichta
ATGAAGAGCAGCACTTTCCAAACATGTGCTAAATATTGTTATTTTTTACCTGCATGAATAAGTGTAATGAGATATTGAAAGTATCTTGAAAACTACTTTATAGAAAAGGATTAACACACTATGTATGCGCATGCCTTCTCACTTTTCTGATTTGTAGGTTCTTTATTATAAAGGTCTTTCACTTCTCTGGTTAGGAAGATGTCAAGGTATTTCTCTTTCTTTTCTTTCTTTCTTTCTTTCTTTCTTTATTTCTTTCTTTCTTTTTCTGGTTAGGAAGATGTCAAGGTATTTCTCTTTTCTTTCTTTCTTTCTTTCCTTTCTTTCTTTCTTTCTCTGGTTAGGAAGATGTCAAGGTATTTCTCTTTCTTTTCCTTCTTTCTTTCTTTCTTTCTTTCTTTCTTTCTTTCTTTCTTTCTTTCTTTCTTTTCTTTCTTTCTTTCTTTCTCTGGTTAGGAAGATGTCAAGGTATTTCTCTTTCTTTTCTTTCTTTCTTTCTTTCTTTCTTTCTTTCTTTCTTTCTTTCTTTCTTTCTTTCTTTCTTTCCTTTCTTTCTTTCTTTCTTTTTCTGTTTAGGAAGATGTCAAGGTATTTCTCTTTCTTTCTCTCTCTCTCTTTCTTTCTTCCTTTCTTTCTTTCTTTCTTTCTTTCTTTCTTTCTTTCTTTCTTTCTTTCTGCTATTGTGAATTGGATTGTGCTTTTAATTTGGGTCTCTGCCTGCCTGTCGTTGGTGTCAGATGTAGGTTCTTTAAGAATGGACTAGAATTTGTATACCTAACCCTAAATTGTAGATTTATTTTTTTCTTTAAAATAAAAAAATTAATAGTTATAAAAAAGAAAGGATTCGAATACAATGTATTTATTTAAGTCAGTATAGCACTATATTTAAGAATGTGGATTTGTGTCTCATCCTTGCCACTTGACTAACTGTATGACTTTGTACAAGTTACTTAATATCCCTGTATTATGGTTACTCATCTGTAAATAGAGGGAATATAAACATCTACCTCAAAAAATTTTTGTGGTGAATAAATTATTTAATGCACGTAAAGTGCTTAGCAAAACACCTGTTATAAACCAAGTGTTCAAAAAATGATTCACTGTTCTTATTTTCTATAAGTTTTCCACAGAACTCAGAAGTGGTTTAGAAAACTGAATAAGTGCTAAAGCTAAATGCTTCCTTGTTTCTGCAGCAACGATTTCTCTTAGATTATAATTTTACTTAGCATGTCTGTAGTCAAATTTCCTGTAATTTTTTTCCACATTTATTTTGTACACTTTGCTTTTTTTTGTTCTTTTTTGTTTTTTTTTGTTTTTGAGTTGGAGTCTCACTCTGTTGCCCAGGCTGGAGTGCAGTGGCAAGCAAATGGCCACTGCAGCCTTGACCTGCTGGGTTCAGGTGATCCTTCTTCCTCAGCCTTCTAAGTAGCTG
>NW_007259912.1:0-701 GCF_000164805.1 Carlito syrichta
CATGCTGGCTGTGGGTTTCTCGTAGATGGCTTTTACTATTTTGAGGTATGTTCCCTGTATGCCTAGATGTTCAAGGGTTTTTATCAAGAAGGGTGCTGGATTTTATCAAAAGCTTTTTCTGCATCTAATGATATAATCACATAGGTTTTGTTTTGACATCTGTTGATGTATTTAATTACATTTGTGGTTTTACGAATGTTGAACCAGCCTTGCATCCCAGGAATGAAGCCTACTTGGTCGTGATGGATGATTTTTGAGATGTATTGCTGAATTCGGTTTGCTAGGATCTTGTTGAAAATTTTAGCATCTCTGTTCATCAAAGATATTGGCCTGTAGTTCTCTTTCTTTGTTGGATCTTTACCTGGTTTAGGTATCAATGTGATGTTGGCTTCGTAAAATGATTTGGGGAGAGTACAATCTTTTTCAATAGCTTGGAATACCTTCAGTAGGATTGGTATCAGCTCCTCCTTAAATGTCTTATAGAATCCTGCTGGAAAGCCATCTGGACCAGGGCTTTTTTTTTTTTTTTGTAGGAAGTTTTCTTATTACATAGTTGATTGCCTTGATTGTTATTGGTCTATTGGGGTCTCAATTCCTTTTTGTTCCAATCTAGGTAGTTTGTGTGATGTCAGAAAGTCCTCCATTTCCTTAAAGTTTTCAAGTTTGTTTCCATACAAGTGTACATAGTAGTCTCTAATGAT
>NW_007259912.1:1093-20404 GCF_000164805.1 Carlito syrichta
AGCTTTTTGTCTTCTATGTCCTCGATTTGGGCTTTTATTTTGGCGATCTGGATTCTTCTGCTGAAATTAGGGTTTTTGTGGTCTTGTTTTTCCAGCTTCTTTAGATGGCTTGTTAGATTGTGAATTTCTGTTCCTTCCATTTTCTTCATGTGTGTTTGTAGGGATATAAATTCCCCTCTTACTACAGCTTTCAAGGCGTCCCAGAGATTTTGGTAAGATGTTTCTTCATTTTCATTTGTTTCCAGGTATCTTCTGATCTCTGTTTTGATTTCATCATTGATCCAGGAGTTTTTTAGCATCATGCAGTTTAATGTCCATGTCTTTGTGGGTTTTAGGGGGACTTTGTTGGTGTCAATGTTTATTTTTATTCCACTGTGGTCCAAGAAGGTACATGGTAGAATTTCGGTCCTTTTAAATTTGCTTATGCTTGATTTATGGCCGAGTATGTGGTTGATCTTAGAATATGTTCCATGTGGTGATGAGTAGAATGTGTATTCTGTGGTCTTTGAATGGAGTGTTCTGTAGGTATTAATTAAGTCCATTTGGTCCAAAGTCACATTGAGGTTCCAGAACTCCTTGCTGATTTTATCCTGATGATCTCTCTAGGGTTGTGAGTGGGGTATTAAAGTCCCCAGTTATGATAGTATTAGAGTCAATATCTTTCTTTAGTTTTCCTAGAAGTTGCTTTATGAAAGTTGGCACACCTATGTTGGGTGCATATATGTTTAGGATAGATATTTCTTGTTGGTGGATTGAGCCTTTCATCATTATGTAGTGGCCTTCTGTATCTTTTTTGATTTTTAATAGCTTGAAGGGTATTTTGACTGCAATTAAGATCGCTACTTCTCCTTTCTTTTGTATTCCATTTGCCTGAAAGTTTGTTTCCCATCCTCTTACTTTGAGTCTGTGGGTGTGCTTTCTAGTGAGGTGAGTCTCTTGAAGGAAATAGATTGTTGCCTGATGATATTTTATCCATTTTGCCATTCTATGTCTTTTCAGTGGTGCATTTAGTCCATTCACATTTAGGCTAATAATTGAAATGCAAGAGTTGATCCCTGTCATAAGGTTCTTACAGAGTTGTCACTGTTTGTTTGTTGTCTTTCTTTGGGTTTTGGAGTTGGCTCATGTGTGTTTTTAATCTTTTGCCTGTACTCTTGTGTTCTTTTTTCTTTTTCTTCTGTGTTCAGTACTTTCTTAAGTGTTTCTTGTAGAGGTGATCTGGTGGCAGTGTAGGTTCTTAGGGATTGGATACCTGGAAAAGATTTCTATTCTCCCTCACTAATGAAGCTTAGTTTGGCTGGGTAGGTTATTCTTGGTTGAATTTGTTTATCTTTTAGAACTTTGAAGATAGGGTTCCAGACTCTCCTAGCCTGAAGGGTTACTGTGGATAAATCTGCTGCTATTCTAATTGGTCTTCCCTGGTAGGTAGTCTAGCCTTTTTCTCTTGCTGCCTTTAGGATTCTTTCTTTTATAGCTACTTTGCTTAGGCGAATTATTATGTGTCTGGGAGTTGGTCTTCTCATTTGTTGTCTTGCAGGGGTTCTCTGAATCTCTTGTGTTTGAATTTTTTCATCCTTGATGAGATGAGGGAAATTTTCTTGAATGATTTCATGAAATATTTGATTCAGTGTGGTTTCTGTTTCTCTCTCTGTCTCAGGAAGCCCAATTACTCTTAGGTTTGGTTTCTTGAAGTGATCATTCATCTCTTGCAGGATTTGTTCTGTCTTTTTGAGCTTCTTTTCTATGCTTTTGACAGTTTGGGTTAGTTCTGTGTTTTGGTCTTTGAGCTCTGAGATTCTTTCTTCTGCTTAGCTAATTCTACTTTCCATGCTTATTAGTCTGTTATTCATTTCCATCACAGTATTATTTATTGCTGTTATTTCTGACATTAGCTTCTTCCTATTTTCCTCTTGTCTCTCCTCAATTTTTAAAATTCTCTCCATTAATGTCTTGATGTCTGGGTTTGTTGCATGTGACCAGTCATTCTGGAGGCTCTTCATTGTTTGTGTTCCAGAATCTGTTTTCTCAGTGTCTGATCTCCCAGGGGTCTGTGTGAGACCTATATTCTTCTTTTGGTTTTTCTTCATTTGTGCGGTTTTTTCCCCTCCCTACTTTTTCCTTCGCTCCACATCACCATCTTCTTTAATTCTGTTATTCAGGGGTAAAGGGATTAGTTTTACTTCTGTTTGTTCAATCTCCTATTCTCTATGTATGCCCTCTTACTTTGTTCAATTCTGGAGTTGCACTGTAGGTTGGAGGTGGTCCTTTTTGCAGTTTTGAGATTTACTTAAGGGGAGAGTTGTGACTCAAAATCTATCTGCAGGTCCTGGTATTCGCTGACAGGTGTGTGGATAATGTGGAACACACTTCCCACTGCCTTGGAATCTGTCTGTGCAGTGGGGCTGTAGGTTTACTCCCTGAAATAAAATTTGGTTAGTAGAGGGAAGAGAATGGAGCAGACAGTGGGTTGAAGAGGGGGGTGGAGCGATAAAGGAGTAAGGGGGGAAACAAACATGTGCCAACAAATGAAGAGAGAGACCTATGCTGAAACAGATAAAAACAATAGACCACAGCTACAGACGAACCAACTCCCATACCAAAAAAAAAAAAAACAAAACATATAGTGATGCTAGCATACAAGCTAATCAACAACCTTATTGGTGTGCTGTTTCCCTATACAAAGATATGGCTTACAGAGAGAAGAAAAGGAAGAGAAAAAAAGGAACAATACAGTAGGAATAGAGTTAAGTCATTAAACTAACAGAATCAATGAAGCACACTCTGAGACTTTTCATTTAAGTCCAATGTCCTTTTAGTTCTGATTTCTAACCTTCGTTTCAAGCTGGTAAATTAGTTTGCAGTTGGGGTCAGTTGCCCCTGGTCTGCTGTGAAGGACAGTTCAGCTCACCTTCGGTTCACCACTCTGGCCTATGTCTTTTTCAAGCTTGTTTCTCCCGTTTCGCTGTTGTTACCTTGAATTGTCAGCAGGTGGTGCTATCTCAGCTGCTCGCCCCAGAGGGGGTGGGGCTGGACAGGAACCAGCAGAGACTGGAGATGGATGCCTGCCTCAGGGCATAGGCAGGATACTGACGGTGGGCAGGATGTCTCAGTTGCAGGAGAGGTTGCAGTGATCCCAGCAGATCTTCCCTGAAGGGGCTTCAAGGACTGAAGTCATGGATCATCTCTGGCCCAGGTGGTGCGATGTGCTGGTGGCGGCGGCGGAGGCGGCGTCTGCCCTGCAGTGACTGTCCAGTGCGCTGCGATGCCCCAGCGGTGGCAACAGCCAAGCTCCCTATGAAGAGCAGGCTGTGATGTTGGGGTCCGCAGCACCCAGGGTGAGAGCCAGAGATCCACTGCAGTTCTCCTTTGCAGAGGGTTTCACAGACCGGGTTGCCCCAACACCATCTTGTTGGAAGTCTCTTCTTTAATTTCTTTTGCAGTATTTTGTGTGTTTCAGAGTATAGGTTTTGCACTTTTATTAAATTTATTTTTAAGAATTTTTTTTCTTTTTGGTACTATCTTAAGTGCAGTCGTTTTCTTAATTTTATTTTGGTTTGGTCATTTCTACTGAATAGAGTAGACTTAGTTTTCATGTACTGATTGCTATGGTCTGAATGCTTATGTTCCCAAGGTATTGGAAGGCTGGTCATTTAAGGTTGAAAGATTTATGCAATCTGAAAAGAAACCAGAGTATAGGAGCCAGGACCTTTAGAAGATTATTAGGTCATGGGACAGGATCTTCGTGAATGCGATTAATGCTTTGCAAAAGAGGCCCAAGAAAGGCTCCACCCCCCTTCCGCCCTGTGAGTAAGAAGGTACCATCTACTGCCAGAAGTTTTGCCTTCACCAAGAACCAAATCTGCCAGTGCTTTAATCTTGGACTTCTGAGCCTCCAGACTATGGAAAATAAATTTCTGTTTAGAAGCAGGGGTGGTGGGGAGGGGTGGTTGTTGGAGTAGGCCTCCAGTTTGGGGCATTTTGTTATAGCAGCCTTAAAACTCAGACACTAACTTGTACCCTGCAACTTTCCTGAACTCCCTTATTATTTTGATAGTTTTGCTTATTTAGTTGGTTTTAGTGAATTCCTCAGGATTTTTTCTTTTTTTTTTTTGAGTTGGAGTCTATCTACAAATACAGGTTTTTCTTTTGTTTGTTTTGTTTTGTCTGTTTTTTTTTTTTCTGCTTCTGTCTTTTCACTTTGAATGCCTTTAATTTCTTTTTCTCACCCAATTACCCTGATTAGAACCTGCAGTTCAATATCAACTAGAAGTGTGAAGAACAAACATCTTCATCTTGCTACTGATCTTAGAGGGAAAACATCTAGCCTTTCACCATTAAGCATGATGTTAGCTGTAGGTTTTTCATATATGCTATTATTCAGGTTAGGAAATTCCCTTCTTTTCTTAGTCTCTTGAGTGTGTCTTATAAAATTATTTTTCTGCATTTATTGAGATGATCATGTGTTTTTTTGTTGTTATTGTTCTACTAACATGGCCATATTACATTAAATTATTTTTGGATGTTAAATCAACTTTGCTTTTCTAGGGTAAAACCCATTTAGTCATAGTGTGTAATCCTTTCTATATATAGCTGGATTTGGCTTTCTAGTTTATGTTGGGTATTTTTGCACCAATATTCATAATGAATATTAGTGTAGGTTTCTTAACTCATGAAGCTTTGTCTGTCTTGGGTGTCTTAAGATGAGTTGGGGTTTATTCCTTCATTTTCTATTTTGTGGAAGAGTTTGGAAATAATGGATATTAATTCTTCCTTTAAAAATCAGTGGTGAAGTCATCTGAGCCAGGGCTTTTCTTCGTGGGCAGTTTTTTGTTTTGTTTTGTTTTGTTTTTAATAATGTATCAATTTTTTATAGAGTTGTGGGGTACAAGTGAGGTTTTACTACATAACTAGACTGCATACAGGTGAAGTTTGGGCTTCTAGGTGGCCCTCACTCCTCCTGGAATTGGATGTGGTATCCATTGTATTGTCATTGTCACCATTCTCCTCCCTCCCTCCCTTAGCAGTGATCAGTGACTAGAACCCACTCTAGCACTAATGTGACTAGGCAACTTTTTGATGATTGATTTATTACAAGTCTATTCAGATTGTCAACTTCTTCTATTGGTTTGGCAGTTAGAAATATTATGCCTAAACATTTCTGGAAAATAATTTATTGAAATTTTCTAATTTGTTGAAATATACTTATTCATTGTATTCCTTTATAATACTTTTTAATTTCTGTATATGGAATGTGTTTATTCCTTTTTTCATTTAAGATTCTAGTAATTTCAGTGTTTTTTCTATTTTTTAAATTTGTTCATCTAGATAAAAGTTTGTTTCATTTGTCGATCTTTCAATCAACACTTGAGTTTAGTGATTTTCTTTATTATTTTATTCTTCTTTTCATTGATTTTTTTCTTTGTTATTTTGTCTTCCTTCTTCTTGCATTAGGTTTTACCTGATAATAGTATTGCCATGCTGACTTTTCTGTGGTTGCTGCTTGTGTGTTAATCTATTTCCCCATCCTTTTATTTTCAGTGTAGTTGGAACTTTAAATCTGAACATATAGACAGTATATAATCTCATGCTTTTTAAAAATCTGGTGAAATAGGGACCGAGCGCTTAATTCACAGACACCAACACCAAAAGTACAAGTTATAAAAAGGAGAGGTTTTTATTAGCCAAGGGCCGACTGGCAGCCACTTGCCTGTTGGACATAACGGTCCCACAGCAAGAGGTGCCAATTAGCCATAGGGGCTTTTTTTAATGGGGGAAAACCACATTGGGACTTTTCAAGTGGGCCAAGCTGCAACATCCTGGAGACCTAGGTACCTTTCGAGCAATGCTAACAGGGTTCACAGAAGTGGGAAAAAAAGCTGTTAAACAGTTTAACCTAGCCAGCAGGTACTGTTGCCAGTTTCCAAGAAGGGAACTTTTTAACTGTGCAAAGGCTGAGTAAATGTTTAACTGTGCAAAGGCTGAGTTTATGCTTAGCCTAATTTTTGACATTGTCGATGTCTTTTTAAGCCCCTTCCACATTCCTCCCTTTCAGTTATTCCTAGAGTCAAATCACTGACTCTTCATATAGGGGATTATATTGAGTTCTGAAGATCAATTAATTTTACTGATGACACACTATTTGTAACATAACCAAAGAGGCTTTTAATTAAGCAAGGCCCTACTGTTATACCTATTAGGAACAGGAGGAGAGGTCCCACCACTGCCGAGATCAGGGTTGTGAGCCAGGGGGACCAAGAGAAGAGGGATTGATACCAATTTCCCTAGGCTTGTCTTTGCAGTTCTCTTTGTTTTAGATTGTCTCTTACCAGGGCAAGAGTGTCTCGGATGACCCCAGATTGGTTTGCATAAAAACAGCACGTTTCTCCCAGGGCCATGCATAGTTCTCCCTGCTTCATGAAGAGGAGATCAAGTCCCCTCCTGTTTTGGAGCATGACCTTGGCTAAGGAATTGACATGCTGTTCTAGGTGGGATATGCTCGACTCCAGGAGTCCTAGGTTCTTATCAACATGTTTACTTAGCTCTTTGAGAGGTTTTGATCCCCAACACCCAGAGAAGCTGTACTTATTGCTGTGGACCCTGCAATTCCTAGGTTAATGAGGAGGGACACTAATATGGGGACCCACTTGGATCGCCCGAGGCCTGAGAGTCCAAGATGTTCTCATCCCTCCATTCCTTCATAGATATATACCTGGGCTAGTATATGCTAAGACACAGATTTCTGTGGTGTCCCTGAAGTATTCTAAAGCAATACAGGGTGTTATACCTTGTGTACAAGCAAACCAGGTGGTGGGGGGTGCAACAGCCATGTGGAGGTCTTTAGAGGTTTTTGGATTGGGGATACTTATTACAGAGGCGGTATCACATGGCATTTGGTGGGGAGATTTACTTATATTATGAGAGGGAGAATAAAGGCAAGATCCAAGTCCTTGAAGATCTCCGAGAGTAAGGGCCGAGTTCTGTCCCCAGGGACATAGTCCTAAGGACTGAGCTGTAGTGAGGTTAAGAATGTATACATGCTTTTCAGTGTTGCCTATTGAGGAGTTCACTGCAATTCCTACATAATAAGGGGGTCGAGGGTCTAGCCATAGCCAGCAGTCTCTAGTTACTTCAGGACAAGTGATATTTGCAAACCAGTAAGCAGTAGATAGCATAGGGAGGAAATGATTTTCATTTCTGGGCTCTAATGTGGTGGGTAGGGTAGTAGGACCTGCCCCTGAAATTGTAGGGTAGGTAGAACCAGACTCCTGGGGTGGTTGGGTTGGGGGGTGTTCAGAAGGTTCAGGTTTTTGGGGGATCAAGTTGCTGTTGGGACCCATAGGATTTAGGGTGTGGAGGATGGCCAGCCTTTGAGTAGAAAACAGCATGCCAGGATCGGGTCCTTCAGCATACATTCTGAGCTACCATGTTTTATCCGTTTCCTATACCTGGCAGATGCTGAGGGCATCTCAAAGTATTATAGTGAGTTTAAGTGGGTTGCATGTTTGTATTTGGCTACATTGGGAAACAGGTTTTTTCCTATGTAGGCTTATGTAGGGGTCTCTGTTTTTCCAAGGAGCAATAGTTTTGCACCCTCATGCAGTCCAGTGGTATTGTCCTGCTTGTGGCAACGGTCTGGTCCCAATGCTGGGCAAGCATAAAAACCAACAGATTTAAGTTCTTTTTCATAAGCTAGGGTGCCACATTTGTCAGTGTGTGTGCCCCCGAGGGTTAGAGCTGGCCATAATTTACAAAGGTCAAAATTAAAGACAGGCTGCCCACTTCCTCTGTAGGGGGCAATTACGGTCCCAGTGATGGTATTTGTCAGTTCCCAGGAATAGTTCCCTGGAGTATAGGGATTGCACGGCTTACACCAATAGACCTCAAGCTGGGGAAAGTATGCAAGGAATATGATTAAGATACTGGGGCCCATAAAATCTTATCTTTAGAGGATCTTCTCCAGTTGCTAGTTTGACAACTTTCCATGTTTCCGGGGCATGGTGGTGGCTGCTTTTACTTGTGAATGATAAAACCAGGGATGGACACTGCTGACTTTGACGGCCGTAGGAGTAGTAGGGATCACTATGTGGGACCCTTTCCACTTTGGGGTGAGAGCCTCAGCTTTGTGCCGTTTTATCCAGATCTGGTCACCGGGCTGGAACAGGTGTGGATGTTCTGGAATCGGTTTCTGGAAGGCTGCCTGCACAGTCTCAGTGACAGTTTGCTGAACTCTTTGAAGAGCCTGCAGTGACTGAAGCAAATTATGGTTAGACAGTTCTAGTGTTGTTTCCACTCCAATTTTTGGAAGTAACGGCAGGGGCTGTCCAAACAGGATTTCAAAGGGGGTTAGACCCTTGATGTAGGGGGTACACCTGACCCTTAAGAGGGCATAGGGAAGGAGTGTTACCAAACCTTCGCCGGTCTCCAGGGTTAATTTGGTTAAGGTCTTTTTAAGCGTCCGATTCATTCTTTCTACCTGTACTGAGCTCTGGGGATGATAAGCACAATGTAAGTTCCAATTTATCCCCAAGGTTTTTGCAATACTTTCAGTAAGTTTAGAAATAAATGCTGGGCTAATATCTGAGCTTATTGAGATAGGTAGACCATATCTTGGTATGACGTCTTTAAGAGTTTCTTTACTGTTACGGAAGCAGTTTCAGTTTTTGTAGGAAATGCCTTGACCCATCCCGAGAAGGTGTCTACCAAGACCAATAGATATTTATATCCATATTGCCCAGGTTTGACTTCTGTAAAGTCCATTTCCTAATGTCTCCCAGGGGTTAGTACACTATCTTGGACCCCTTGGGTAAATACACTGACCTTAGCATTATTAGTCTGCTGGCATGACATGCAGCCTTGAATGAGCTCCTGGGCGATCTGGTCCAGATGAGGGAGATATAATTCTTTTCTCATAAGTTCAGTTAGTTTTGTCCTTCCCAAATGAGTACCCCATGGAGCTACCTTAGGATTTGTTATCCCAGGACTCGAGGGAGGAAGGTTCTGCCATCCTGAAGTTGAAGCTATCCATCTGGGTTTGAGGTTGTCTGCAATTTTTGTGCAGCCAGGAGGTCCTCTTCTGTATATTTTGGTGGCTCACATAGAACCAGAGGAGGCAGTGCTAGCAGGCCGGTGGTTTTGTGGTAAGCAGCTTCTCTGGCTGCTTGATCTGCTTTTCTATTTCCTATTGCCTCTTTTGAGTTTCCTTTTTGGTGGCCCGGGCAATGGATGATGGCGACCTGTTTGGGGCCCATACTGCTGCCAGGAGGTCTAAGACCTCTGTTTTTTTTTTTATAGTTTTCCCCCTGCAGTGAGCAATCCCTGCTCCCTGTAAATTGTCCCATGAATATGTGCAGTTACAAACACGTACCTGCTGTCAGTGTAGATGTTGACATCTTTTCCTTCACCTGCTTTTAGGGCCTCGGTTAGGGCAATCAGTTCTGCTTTTTGGGCCGATGTTCCCTGTGGTAGAGGCTCAGCCCAAATAGTTCCCTGTAGAGTGACCACTGCTGCCCCTGCATACCTTACCCCATTCTGGATGAAACTGCTGCCATCTGGGGCAGTTAGGTTGGGGTTTGTTCTCGGGACATCAGTTAGGTTCCAGCACAGCTTCTGGAGCTCAGTTGTTTCATAACAACAATGCGGCAGCCCCATGGAACTTTCTTCCAGTAGTAAAGTCGGGGGGGGTTCAAGCTGGGAGTATGCTAGAACTGGATGCGGTGTTGATCTAAAAGCAGCACTTGATAATGAGTTATTCGGGCATTCGACAGTCACTTGTCAGGGATCCTTTGGAGTAAAGACTCGACTGCATATGTGGCTGTGACAGTCAGATTCTGCCCCAATGTTAGTTTGTCTGAGTCCTTTACTAACATGGCAATGGTTGCTAAAACCTGCAGGCAGGGCGACCAGCCCAAGGCTATCAGGTCCAGTTTTTTTGACAGGTAGGTGACTGGCCTGTTCCATGAGCCAAGCTTTTGGGTTAGGACCCCCCAGGTGATGCCTCATCTTTCATCTACATAAAGGTGGAAAGGTTTTTCAATATCCGGCAAGGCCAGGGCCGGAGCTGAGACCAGGGCATTTTAAAGGGCTTGGAAAGCTTTGTCCTCCTCTGGTGTCCATTTAAAATTAGCCTCTGGTCCCTTGGTTATTTTGTAGAGGGGTTTTGTGAGTTCAGCAAACTTAGGGATCCATAGTTGGCAGTATCCTATAGCTCCCAAGAATTCCCAGACCTGCCTTTTGCTTCCTGGGGCCAGGGTGCCTGCTATAGCCCAAATGCATTGGGCAATCAGGGATCTTTTACCTCCCTCAAGGTTATAGCCAAGGTATGTGGCTACAGTCACACAGAGCTGAGCCTTTTTTGCTGACACCCTATACCCCAGAGTCTGAAGTTCTTTAAGGAGGTGCCTAGTGGCACACAGACACTCACCTTCTGATGTGGTTGTGATGAACAGATTATCTACATACTGTAGCAGAGTCACCTCAGGGTGCTGTTGCCAGAAAGCTCGGAGGTCTTGGTGGGGAGTTTCATTGAACAGTGTGGGAGAGTTTTTAAATGCTTGTGGGAGTTGTGTCCAGGTTAACTGGCCATTTCCCCCTTTTTCAGGATCTGTCCATTCAAAAGCAAACACGCATTGGCTCTGCTCAGTCAATGGAATACTGAAGAAGGCATCCTTAAGGTCCAGGACAGTGTATACCTGCATCTCTGGAGTTAACCTGCTAAGGAGGGTTTACAGGTTGGGGACTATGGGATGGATATCCTCCACTCACCTGTTGACCTCCCTGAAGTCCTGGACAGGGTGGTAGTCTCTTGTGCCCGCCTTTTTGACAAGAAAAAGAGGGGTGTTCCAGAATGAGTGGCATGGCACTAAGATTTTAGCTTCCTGGAGACGCTGGATGTGGATTGCTATGCCTTTTCAGGCCTCTGGGGATATAGGGTACTGTTTTACCCTAATGGGTGTTGCCTGACTTTTGAAGATGTACAATGACTGGAGGTTGATGGGATGCCAGCCCAGGGGAGTTTAATTCGGCCCAGTCTTGGGGAAACTCAATCTGTAGCTGGGCCAGCAGTATAGAGTTTGAAAAGTCAAGGGGGCCCCACCTTCTGCTAGCACATATTACTCACTTAGGGGAACAGTAACAAGAATTTTTGATGCCCCAGGTGGGTTTAAGCTTATTGCTGCCATGGTTTCCTCAAAACCTATGTTGGACTTAAGCTTGTGTAAGAGGTCACGTCCCAGGAGTGGGTACGGGCAGTCTGGCATTACTAGGAATGAATGAGTTACTTTCCCTTTTCCCAATTTATTGTTCTTTCAGTGGTCCAGCAGCATAATTGAGTCCTGATTGCTCCCTGGACCAAGGAATGCTTATTCTGAAGCAGGCAGTTGTACTTTTGGAGGACTGAATACTCAGCTCCAGTGTCCACTAAGAAGTGAACAGGGCATTCCCCCACCATAAGTTTCACCCTGGGCTCTGGAGGGGAATTGGCAGAACCCCGGCTCCATCTGTCAGTTTGTAATTGAAGCACAGGAGTAGATTTCAGTTGGCACCCCCCTGGAGGGCACTCCTGTGGTCAGGGTGGCCTGTCTGGGCAGTCTTTTACCCAATGCCCAATTTTTTTTACAGTAGGTGCATTGATTTTTTGCTAGTGGAGTTTTTCACCTGGTGCCGGTTCCTCTTTTCTCTGTTGGCTGCTTGGGTTTAACTTCCTGTAAGGCTGCTGCTACTACTTTGGCAATCTTTTTTGTTTGTTGGTCTTCAAGCGAGTCCCTGCTATTATAAACCTTCTGGACTACCTCAGTTAATTCTGATAAGCTTTTTCCTTCAAATCTTTCAATTTTCTACAATTTCTTTCTTATATCAGGGTTATATTATAACCTTTATGAGACAAAGGTTATAACTGAAGCGCTCCAATTTTCTGGAGCCTCTGGGTCTATGGGAGTATACATCTGCTAGGCCTCCATAAGGCGTTCCAGAAAAGCCATGGATTACTGCGGGCCCTGAGTTACCTCACTTACCTTAGACAAATTTGTGGGCTGCCTGGCAGCAGCCCGGACACCCCCCATTAGAGTCCGGTGATAGGTGGTGAGACACTCCCTACCATGATCAGTGTTCAGGTTCCCATTAGGCCTCTCAGAGGGGAAGACACAGTCCATACGGTCCTGCTCTGCAGGTCTGCCATCCGGTCCCAGGACCAATTTCCTTGCCTCCTGATGGATTTGTTCTCTTTCCTCCACAGTAAAAAGGACTTGGAGGAGCTGTTGGCAGTCATCCCAAGTGAGCTGGTGGGTGAAGAAAATAGTTTTTAAAAGGCCTATGCGGCTCTGAGGTTTTTCAGAGAATGCCGGATTTTGTTGTTTCCAATTGTAAAGATCAGTAGTAGAAAAAGGGATATAAACCATAAAGGGCTGACCTCCCAAACCTCCCATGTCTAGTCCCGGGGCCTGTCTCAGGGGGAGGACTGTGGGAGTTTGTGGTTCTGAGGTCCCTGAAGACAAGTCAGGGCTAGTCGGTTTATCGCAGGTGGTTGGACCCTTGAGAGATGCATGGGGAAGAGGGGGATAAAGGGGCTGATATGAGGACCCACTCTTGGTGAGTGATGGACTGAGAACCTTGTGGGCCCTCTGCTCCCGCTCAGATGTAGAGTAGGGCAGGGGAATTTCATCATCCTCCGATGGGCTCTGGAGGACTGGAGGTTTGGCTTTTGGAGTTTCCTGTTGGGCTAAAACATGAGAAGAATTAGCTCTCTTTTCAGCTCCAAGCAGTGATATACAGGATCTGGTCTGGGTGGTGTCGATAGATGAACTGTCAGACTTTCCCCTCTATGGCAGGGTTGAAGGTCCCCTCTGGCGGCCAGCCGCAATTAGGAAATGTGGGCCATTCGAGTGAACAAAAGGTGGTTAGCTTTCCTTGGTTTACCTGATAACCTGACTGCAGTGCCCCTCCTTGAAAATCCTTGAAGTGGCACAAAACCAGTTGTAGAGGGGTGTCAGGCTTAGAGCACTGCTGCCCCATAATGCCAATAGCAATGACAGACACAACAGTGACTAACACTGAACAAATAAAGACAATAACACAAACAGACAGACCTAACTGCCCAAGGGCAATCCCAGAGGGCCCAGTGACATCTCACTGGGACCTTGGACCCAGGAATTAGCACTGTGTCCAGCTTTCCTGCGGATCCAACCAGAAGTGCACACAAACAAAACAGGAACTTGACTCACCTCTCAGAGGGCTCTGGGGACTTTGTGAGTCTGCCAGAGATTTCAATCAGCCATTTGTGAGTCCACAGACTCACCAGGCCCAACGAACACTGAGGTTCATGGGTATGCAGACCCACGAGGTCAACTGGTGATTGGGGCTGGGGATTAAGCTCTCAGATCTCCGGGTGAGCACCCAAATGAAATAGGAACTGAGAGCTTAATTTACAGACACCAACACCAAAAGTACAAGTTATAAAAATGAAAGGTTTTTATTAGCCAAGAGTCGGGTAGGTGGTCACTTGCCTGCTGTACATAACAGTCCCACAGCAAGAGGCGCCCATTAGCTATGGGGGCTTTTTTTAATGGGGGAAAACCACATTGGGGCTTTTCAAGTGGGCCAAACCGCAACATCCTGGAGGCCTAGGTAACTTTCAAGCAATGCTAGCAGGGTTACCAGAAGCAAAAAAAGTGCTGTTAAACAGTTTAACCTAGCCAGCAAGTGCTGTTGCCAGTTTCCAGGAAGGGAACTTTTTAACTGTACAAAGGCTGAGTACATGTTTAACTGTGCAAAGGCTAAGTTTATGCTTAGCCTAATTTTTGACATTGTAGATGTCTTTTTAAGCCCCCTTCCTTAAAATCTGGGTTGAAATTCTCTGACTTTTGATCATATTTTTTAATTCTTTTACAGTATTATTATAGATAGAGTTGTAGTTAAGACTGTGATTTTACTTTTTGTTTTCTATGTGCCTCAGATTCTTTGTTTGTTTGCTTCTCTTCTCCTTTATTATGTTCTGCTTTATGATATTTTTCTACTGTAGCATTTTAACTTCTTTAGTAATTTTTTGCTGTATTTAAAATTATTTTCCTAGTCTTTGTTCTAGGACTTGCTATATACATCAAAACTTACCAAAATCAGCTTCAGATTTACACTAATTTAATACCAGGGGTACTTGGAAATTTTGCTGCTATAAAGCTTATTCCCTTTAACCCTTTTCTGTTGTGCTACTGTCATACATATTACAATTATAAATGTTACAAATGCAAAAATACATCTTATGATTACTGAATTGTATAAATTTAAATCTTTATTATAGCTGAAAAATGAAGCATATGCTCATAGTTTTTGTAATATTAATCTTATTTATTAATTTTAATCCTATTTGTTTTTTCATGTGGATTCATATTACACTTAATAGTTATTTACTTTTCATAATGCAGCTTTGCTCCCATCTATTTCTTCATACTAAATAGCAAACATATTATATTTCTACACATTATAGGCACATATATGCAATTATGTGCATAGTGACTTATAGAATTACTTTTTAAATCAATTAAGAGAAAAAAGATTAACAATATTCATTCATACTGTCACTCATAATTATATAATTACCATTACAAGAGTTTTCATTTTGTTTTGTTTTGTTTTCATGTGGTTTGAATTACTGTCTTGGTCACTTGCTTTCAGTACAAAGAATTTTCTTGAATATGTATCATAAGGGGGATCTGCTAGCAATATGTTCACTTAGTATTTGTTTTTCTCGGTTTGTTTAAATCTCTGTTTCTGAAAGATAATTTTGTTGGACATAGGATTATTTATAGTCAAATTTTTTTTGTTTGTTTTGAGCACTATGAATACATTATTTCACTGCCTTCTAACCTCCATTGTTTTTGCTAGGTCAGCTTTTAACTTTATTATAATTCTCTTGTAAATGATTAGTCTTTTTAAAAAATCTTTGCTCTCAAGATTTTTTTTTTTTTTTAGTTTGGTTCTAACATTTTTCCTGTGGTGTGTCAGCTTGTGAATCATTTTGCATTTATTCTATTTGAAGTTTGTTGAACTTACTCAATGCATAGATTATTTTTTTTCAATTTTGAAAATTTTCAACTACCTTTGAATAACTTCTTTTTTAACTTCCCCCTCTTCTTTTCTTCGTCTGGTATTCCTATTACGAATATGTAAATAGTAAGTGTGTTTAACAGTGTCCACACTTTTCTGATGCTCTGCTCACTTTTATTTGTTCTATTCCACTCTAGTCTCAGGATTGCATACTCTCTATCAACCTATCTCCAGGTCCATACATTTTTTCTTTTGCCAGTTCAAATCTACCATTATGCCTCTCTATTTGATGTAACAATGTCATCACACCTCTTCACACACATTGAATCTTTAATCGTGGTTTATCTTAGCTCTTCCAAATATAATATTTTTCTTTGTAAATTTTAAAAAAATTTTAAAGATGTGGAGTACAATTCAGGGTTAGGTATACAAGTGTTCAAATGTTCATTTTGTAGGTACCCTTGTTGATAAGGTATGACCCCCCCATCTCCTGGCAGATTCCCACTACTGTCAATCCCACCCCTCTCACCACCACCTGGGCAGTTCCCCTCTACTGCCAATCCCTCTCAAAGTATGATGATAATTGTTCAAGGTCTGCTTATAAGTGAGAGATACTCAGTTCTTTGTTTTCATGATACATCACTCAGTATTATAGACTCTAAATACATCCAGGTTGGTGTGAAGTTCATGATTCTGTCCATCGTGTATATGTACCACATTTTTAAAATCCAATTCTCCTTTGATGGGCAGCACGGTTAGTTCCATGTTCTTGCTATTGTGAACAATGCTGCGATAAACATACATGTGCAGGTGTCTTTTTCATAAGGTGATTTGAGTTCTTCCGGGTATATTCCCAGTAGGAGGACTGTTGGGTCATATGGAAGGTCGATTTTTAGATCTTTTAGTAAACATAATTTAACTGGCTACTTTGAAAGGTTTTTTTTTGTTTTTTGTTTTTTTTTTATTGAATCTAACATCTGGTTTCTCTCATAGAAAATTTCTATTGCCTGTTTTGTTTCTAGTATAAAGGTCAACTTTCTGTTTCTTTGTATGTTTTGTCATTTTATTTTTTTTTTATTTTTTAAGTGTTTATTTTAGATGTTAGCTATATTGTAGCACTTTTACAGTATATAGCCCTACTTCCAAGGGCTTGTTACTGATATTTACTTGGTTATTTGCTTAGTTGACTAGTTGAATAATTCTAGTGGAATCTATTTCCCCTTCAGGACACAGTGCTAAAGCTCTGATGTTGTTCCTTAAGATACTCATCTTGGCATGACAGTGCTTTGGCAAATTTCTCTTTGACTGTCTTTTTCCATGAACAAAACCCACATGTAAGCTCCATGAATTGTTTTCAGCAATACTTGAATATAAATTGCTTTACAGGCTAGAGTAATGAAATTTGTGTCCTTTGAATGGAAGTACTTGAGGTCAGTTTTTGAGATTTACTCAAGCCACAATCAGGTTTTTCACAGCTGTCACTTTCCTTGACACTCTAGGAAAAACCAGCTTGCCTACAGTATTTCCAGTGAATTCACCAATCTCCACCCAATTCTCTTTTATCACAACCTCCACTCTTTTTTAAAGTGCCCTTAGGCTTGAACTTCTCCACATTTTATTGGAAATGAAGTCAATTCCTTTGGGAAAGAGATGAGGAGTTATATGTTTTACAGCCAATATCTTCTATCATTTAAAAACTATGCACCTCACCTTTGTTGCCTGGCATGGACTAATGGCATACTTCTAAGTGACACACATGCTTTGAGAATTTGGCAAAGTGAAGAAATGGGCTCATATGTCCTTGCCTCTCCTAGAGCCATTGATTATGAGCTGAAGCATGAGTGATCAGGGCCCCAGTATTGTCTGTAGCACACAAATGGTAGAGTTTCTATCTCATAGGTTGTGGCTGGGCAGAAGCAGGGAGACCCTACATCTTGGCTACACTCTCTTGAAACCTAGCCTTAGCAACAGGCAGGTAAGGGGAGGCTGAGATATGCTGTCATCCTACTTCTTTTGGAAAGTAGTCCTCTAATTAGGATCTGGGGCCACAGACATCCCTGTGTTATTGACTGAACAAGTTTCGAGTGGAGCTTCCATCTAGAGTTTGAGAGAGTAGGAAGCATTCAATACTACAAAATTTCATGGTTCTTAATGAATTTGAGTATATTTTTCTGAATACATACTTCATATACGCTGTGATTTTAGAATCATTTCTAGAGATTTTAGTTTTTAAAAATAATGTTAACCAAATTATCTGAGAATTAGGGCCATGGAGCTCTTCATGATGTCATGCCATTCTTTATTTTTAAACAAGTTGCTTCCAAAAATAATAAAAGAAGAAAAAAATGTTTATGTTAATCAGAATTAATTTTTCACTTAAATAATTTTTATCATTATTGGTTCATTTAATATGGGTTTTCTCTTTATGAGTATGACAGGAATAAGAAGACAGACTAATTTATGCTTAAGTTATGTGAATATAACTGAATTATCTGATCCTAGTCCTAAAATTATCATTCTACAAGTTTTACCCTCTCAGAAATCAAACTTAGAATTATACAGGCACTACAAAAAATATTGGCTTATGTCCAAGTATTTTTTGCATTGTAGCGTAGTGTTCTTCCCTCAGAAGAGACTATAGTTTAAACTTACAGAATCAAAAGAGATTTTAGCAAGTCTTAGATCACTGCTTTTATTTTAAACTTGGAGGAAAAAAGGATAATACTTATTGATTGCTCAGATTCACAGAAGTAATTAATAAAATCACAAGGAGCAGCTAAATTTGAAGTTAGTATCCTCTAATTACCCAGAGAGGATACCAACTGAGAAACAGAGAATAAGAATATTCTCCAATTACATGATGCAAATATAATATGTGTTATTTCCATTTGTATGTATTTGCAATGAATGATACAGAAACTGGATTATGATTACTGTTAATTAATGTTTTCAAAGTTAATGATGCAAATAAAAAGTAATTGAATATGTTTAGTGACCAAAAATAGATTGCAGAGGGCACTGACACAAAGGAGAAATGCATTATATGAGGAATCTTAAAGGAAAAAAACAACAGATAACTAAATAATAATTATTTTAAAAAATAATTGAGAGCACTGCTAATTAATTTAATAACTTAAATTTTTTGAATTAATAAAAATTGGAAATGGCAAGATTTTTAAAGTAGTAATTCTTATTACGTTTTTAAAAGATGGTTCACAACTTACCACCAAAACAGATTGAAATAATAAGGTTTTCTGAGAAAGAACTATCAATTGTAAGGTAACAAATTAATTTGTGATCTTCCAAGACAGATGAAAAGCTGGAAGATTGCTACTCTATTTAGAAAACTAGGATAAGTAATATATCAATTAATCAGAAGAAAAAATAATAGTAAAAAGTCAATTTTTTACATAGAAAAAACTCTAATAAAAACATTAGCCCAGTTGAACACAGTCAATATTAAAATGAAAATATATTATGGTCACTATATTTAGTTATGTTGAAAGACTAAATGGGGGAATAGATGATTATTTCAATGCATAAAACAAAAACTTTTTCTATATATATATAAATGATATATTAAATGCATACTTATATTTATATGTAAATAAACATTGTCTATACATATAAGCATATATAATTATATATTATATATACATATATTTATATTTATGGTTATGTATTATGAATAAAACAGAGACTGTTTTGTATTTATACGTGTGTGTGTATATGTATGTTATATATACTGTTCAAGTTAGAATGAAAAGAATTTAATTTATAGCTATTTGCAATATTTAGGGTATGTGCATGTATAGTGTATGTATATGAGTGAATGCACACATATAGATATGTACTTTAAATGAATAGTTTAATATGTGTGTACAAAATAGAGCTATCAATACTAATAATGTCAGTACACAGATACATGGTTGTGGTTATAATAATCATTATTGAATATTTCTAAAAATTGAATTAACTCTAAAGAAAACAGTGAAGACATCAGATTTGTATGTTGTAGATAAGATATAGAAATTACATAAAATATAAGAAAAAATGTAGCAAAATAGGTGATTAAAAATAGAAACTAATGTTGCAAAGCATCAGATTTGCCTACTTATTTTTAATCTACTGATACTTTAAATAACTCATAGAGTTTTCAGTTTTCTTACATGATACAATGATTGTAAATACCATATGAGCAGGAATAAACAGGTTATTTAATGAAGGCAATATTAAAATTGAATTTTCTCTTTAGGGGTGTTTTTTTTTTTTTTTTTT
>NW_007259912.1:20502-64198 GCF_000164805.1 Carlito syrichta
CCGGCAATCCACTCACCTCAGCCTCCCAAAGGCGCGGGATTACAGGCTGAGCCACCGAGCCCGGCTAGGGGTGTTTTTATTAAGAGGTTTTAAGCTTTTTTTAAATGAAAAATTATATACATGTTAATGGAAAAGGCAAGAAAGCACATAGCATCTTTTTTCTATATATATAAATATTTAACACAGACTAAAGTTTAAATTTTGCTCTGGCTAGGCTCGGTGGCTCAGCCTGTAATCCCACACCTTGGGAGGCTGAGGTGAGTGGATTGCCTGAGCCCGTGGGTTCGAGACCCGCCTGGGCAACTTGGCGAGACCTCATCTCTACAATAAATCAAAAAATTAGCCAGGCGTGGCAGCGCGTGCCTGTAGTTCCAGTTACTCGGAAGGTTGAGGCGGAAGTACCGCCGGAGCCCAGCAGAGCCAGGCTGCGGTGGCCGGGAGAGGCCACTGCACTCCAGTCTGGGTGACAGTGAGACTCCAACTCAAAAAAAAAAAAAAATTGCTCTGATGGGGAACAGAAGAACTATCCAGCATATGTTGTAAGAACACTTAGTTAATTATTTTTTAAATGAGTAATTTCTTACTGATGTAAAACACTATAATACTATCTTGATGATTTAAAGTATGAAATAAATAGATGTAAGCAATTAGAAAAATAGTTTATTTGCTTGCCAAACATTTGAGTTAATGCAAGGCTTTAGACAAAGCATAAAGATAGAAACTACCAAATCAAATGTATTTTGTATAAAAAAATTATAAACATATTAAAAACAAGTATAAATATAAAATATACATACAATATAGTAGAGATTAAATAGCAGTTATTTATTTATTTTTTAATTTTATTTTAGTATGTGGGGTACAATTCAGGGTTAGGTATATAAATGTTCATTATGCAGATACCCTTGTTGATGAGATGTGCCCCACCTTCCCCTGGCAGTTTTCCACTACTGCCAATCCCTTTCTTATAGTATTATGATACATATTCAGGTTCACTTATGAGTGAGAACGTGTGGTACACAGTTCTTTGTTTCTGGGATAGATCACTGAGTCGTATTACAGTCTCTCAGTCCATCCAAGTTGCTTCAAAGTTCATAATTTTGTCCTTCTGTATGGCTGCATAATATTCCATCATGTATATGTATCACATTTTAAAAAATCTAGTCCTCTTTCTTTTTCATAGAGTGATTTGAGTTTCTCCAGGTATATTCCCAGTAGGGGGATTGTGGGATCAGATGGGAGGTCAATTTTCAGAATTTTTAGGAATCATCACACTGCTTTCCACAGAGGCTGTACTAGTTTATATTCCCACCAGCGGTGTAGAAATGTTCACTTTTTGCCTCATCCTCTCCAGCATCCGTTGTTTTTTGAGTTGATGATGGCCATCCTGACTGGAGTTCGGTGGTATCTCAGTGTGGTTTTAATTTGCATTTCTCTGATGACCAATGAGGCTGAGCATTTTTTTTTTAATGTATCTGTTGGCTGCTCTTACATCTTCTTTTGAGAAGTGTCTATTCATAGCTTTTTCAATTGTTAGCAAACAATGTCTTAAAAGTTTAATTCACAATTCAAAATACGAACAAAGTTATAAATAAATAACTTACCAAAAAGGTTTAACAAGAGTAGAAAAAATATGCAATTAATAAATCATTAGGATTATATAAGTATTATAAAGAATGCTATTTAGCTGTTTTGACTCTTTTTTAAAAACTTTGTTGCCTAAGCTGATCTCAAACTCTTGGGCTCAAGGAATCCTTCCACCTCAGCCTTATAAAGTGCTGGGATTATAGGCATGAGCCACTGCATTCAGCTGCCTTTCACCTTTAAATTAGAAAATTTAAAAATAACCTAAATTTCATGTATTAAATGTAATAAAGATTTTTATGTTGATTGAATTTATAGAAGTAATATTGCTTTTCTACCAATTAACTACAAATATTTGTAATATTATGGAAAAACTTTGCTTTAAATATCGAGCCAATGATTTAAGGTCTAATAATGTTTCTTTAAAAATAGTAAGAAATGTGTCTATAAATTTAAGCAGATTGTTGTGTTATTTTAATCTCTATTTAAGTATTATTTAACAAGTTTAAATAACTGCAGTTTGCAAAAAGTAAAAAAAAAAAATTAAAGTATATGAAAGGGGGTCCCCCCCAAATGAAATTATCTTCTGAAGGGTGGTCCCCTTGTAGTACACTAAGAATTTTTTCCTCTGGATCAAACAGTCAACTAGAGTGAAATTTTGAGAGGGTTGCATCACAATTTGTGAAAGAAACATTCCAAGTTGTGACAAGCAGGTTACTGATTCTTCTACCGTGAAAACAAACCTGCATACACCATGCTGAGTGTTCAGCAGCTTTTGATCCAAAATATCATAAACCTCCTTCCCCAACCTCCCTATTGACCTGATCTCTCCCTGAGTAATTTTCTTGATGTTGTTTCCTAGGATGAAAAAAGTCCTCAAAGGGAAAAAAGTCCTCAAAGTCCTCAAAAAAAGTCCTCAAAGTCCTCAAAGGGAAACGTTTTGCCAATGCAGAAATGGTAAAACAAAAAAAAAATGGCAGAAGCACTAAAAGACATCAACAAGTTCAAAAACTATTGTGAATATTAAAGCATCCTGATAAGTATATTGCATCAAATGGAGAGTCCTTTGAAGGTGATGGAAGTTTAAACATGTAAGAATAAATACATAATTTTTTATAAATAAATTCCAGATTTTTTTAGGTCCCTCCTTATATTACCAGATATAATTTTCTGATGTACATTATTATGGATAATAAAACTTTAATTGCTATTGAATATTTCATATGTGCTTTATTTTTGAAAAAAAAATCAATGATAAAACTCAATGAAAAATAATTTTATTTCATTAAAAGTTTATAAAATTAATATTTTATGTCTATTGATACAGAAAGAATAGAAAAGACAAATATTTGGACTGAAAAAGGTCACATTATTAAAAATATTACTAGTAATAAAATGATGATAAAGAATATTAAGAACAACTGTATATCCATAAATATAGGAACTTATTTTAAAATGAACACTTTTTAAAAAAACATAAACAACTGAAACTTAACCAAGAAGAAATTGATAAGCTGAATAGATTTGCATGTATCAAAAAATTGAATTCTTAATTAAAAACTTCCAACAGTGAGAACTGAAAATGTAGATTACTTCACTAGAGAATTATACCATGCATTACAAAAATACCAATTTTATGTAATATTTTTCAGAAAAAGGAAGAGAAAAAAGTATTTTCCAATATTAATCTGATACTAAATACATCAGACACTACAAGTAAAACAAAACCATAAACCAAAATTTCTCATGAACATAGATCCAAAATCCTCATATTTTAATGTGTTATACTTAGCAGTATATAAAAAGAATGATTTCTTATGATCATTGGGGCTTATACTAGGAATTCAAGGTTGGTTCAACAGTTTTCATAAAAAATTTATGTGAAAAAATGGAACATTTATGGAAAGAAAAGATTAAATTTGGACAAATCATACTCTTGCTTTCAAAATTTATAATAAAGCTACAGTAATTAAGACAACATAGTGTTAGCAAAAGAATGTATACATAGTGCAATGTAACCAACTAGAGAGCCTATAAATAGATCCATACATTTCTTATTAAATAATCAAGGCAGCACAATAAAAAAGGATAGTTGTTTTTACTCAAACAATTGGGCATTCATGTCCAATAATACAATCTTAATTCATAGTCTGTATTATATTCAGAATTGAGGAATAATGGAAAAATCATGAAGTTTCTAAAATAAAACAGCTTAAAAATCTTTGTAACCATACATAAGGCTTTCTTACACAGGATTTAAAAAGTTATGAATCACAAAAGAAAAAATAACATGTTAATTCTCATCAAAATTAAAAACTTTTGTTCCTCAAAAGACAATACTTTGAAAATGAAAGAAGCCAAAAACTGAGAGAAAATATACCCCAAACACTTATTTGATAAAGTATTGGAAGTCAAATTATATAAAGAACTCTCACATTTCAATATAAGAAAATAATACTAATACTGGTGAATGATCTGTACAACTGTTAACTGAATTAGATGTACTATTGACAGATAAACACCTGAACAGAGGCACAACAGTGTCATTAAGGAAAGACATTAAAACTAAATGTAGATATTGTTACACACGTAATAGAATGGCTAAAATAAGGGTGGGGGAGGAACTGACAATACAAAGTGTTGACATGGATAAGCAAACCCGGCACTGCACTCTCATGTACTCCCAAGGGAATGCAAAAATAGCACAGCCATTTTGGAAAACATATCGTCAATGTCTCATAAAATTATACATCATTATAACCCAGCAATCACACTTCTAGGAATTTAATCAAGAGGAATGATAACATATGTCTACACAAAATCCTGCTCACAAATGTTTATAACAGCTTTATTTATAATTGCCAACATTTGAAAACAATTTCAAAGTTAATGAGCTAATGATATGGATGATGAAAGTATAAGTAACCTATGGCATAATTCATATAACAGAAAAATACTTAGCAATATTAATCTTAAATTTATTGCGTTAAGTAAAAGAAGCTAGACTGTGATGGTTACATACTATGTAATTCTACTTATATGACACTCTGGAAAAATCAAAGCTATATAGATAATGTGTCAGTGTTTCCCAAGACCTTGGGGTCAGGGGAAAATGAATAAGAATGGGACCAAAATAAACTCTTATGGATCATGAAGTTTTGTTTTGATTGTGACTTTGTTTATAAAACTTTATGAATGTGTAAAATTCCATAAAACTATATCCCTAAAAGAATTTTATTACATCTATCTTCTACATGAACAATTAAATTAAAATATGCATAAAAATACTGAGTAATTTTTGATCCTAAGTATATTCATATGTGTCTACACACATATATGTGTACATAAACAGAGTAAATTTTTGAAGGATAAACAATTGTGGTTTTCGATGTATGGTGAGATAGGCAGTGTATTTTTTATTGTGCAAACATCTATTTATATTATAAAAATTCACATTTAAACCACTTAAAGTGCATAGTTCAGTGGAATTACTGTATTCATGTTGTGTAATAATCAATAATACTGATTTCCAAAACTTTTTCATCACAGGAACTCTGTGACAGTTAAACAATTATTCTCTACTCCCTTCTAACCCCAGTCCCAGTAGCTTCTAATCTACTTTTTATCTCTATGAATTTGCCTATTCTAAATATTTTGTATAAGTAGAATCATGCAATATTTGTACATTTTTGTCTGACCTATTTGACTTAGTATAAGGCTTTCATGGCACATTCATGTTGTAGCATATATCAGGAATTAATTTCTTCTAATGGTTGATTCAAATTTGATTGTAGATAAATATCGCTTTTTGTTCATTCATTCGTGTGTTGATGGAGGCTATTGATAATGCTTTAGTGAACCTCGGTATATAAGTATCTGTTTGAACCATAGTTCTCAAATCTTTGGGTAAAACAGACTTCTAAGAGTCAAGTTCTGGGTCATGTGGCAATTCTGTTTAGCTCTTTGAGAAATTGCCAAACTGTTGTTCATGATGATTGCATTATTGTGTATTCCCACCAACTAAGCGGAAGTGTTCCAATTTCTTCATATACTTACAGACACTTGTAATTTTCTGTTTGTTTTATTTTGGATTTTAAAAAATTATCATAAGCCATTCTAGTGGGTGTAAAGTGGTATCTTACTTTGGTTTCTATTTGCATTTCCCTAATAACAAATAATGTTGAGTAGCTTTTTTAATGTTTTTTCTTTTTTTTTTATCTTACCTTTTTAAGACTCTAAGCTATTCATGGTCCCATGAAATTACTTATGAAATTGAGGAATGTGTTCTCTCAACTCTGGGATTCTATCCCAGAGCCCTCAATGAGAACAATTCTGCCAAGTATGGCTACAACCTCCCATTATTACTATGCTACAAAATTGTGGTATAGTATCCCTTGTTTGCTTAATTTCAAAAAATAAAAAGAATGTTGTTCTTAATCCAATGTGCTTCCCTGTTCTACCAAAATGGAATAATTTTTGTCCCATGTCACAGAATTGCTTTAGAAAACAATAATTCAGCCTTTATTACAGTTATCTAAGGGCTAAGCTTAAGTGGCTGTAAGTGATCTAAGGAATAGCTACTAGCTTTGCTTTTTGTCTCCAACCTAAATATTTTTTCCAAGTTATCAAAATTTCAATATATCTGAGGAAATTCAATAAGTTGTAACCCAACCCAACACCACCATCATTTCTACATACCTTCTTCATATTTTGATTTAGGCATTTGACTTTCTACAAATCTAAATTCTATACAAACACTGTTTTAAGAATTCTTCTTCACAAGTATTTCCCACAGAAGAATATAAATTACAAGCTAACCACTTCTTTAGACAAACAACTCTGAAACTTAGGATGGCCTCACAGGAATCAAACCGATAATTTATTTAGCAAAAATAATATCAAATGAAATAGTACTGAGACTCAAGAAATAAATCCATACATCCACAGTTAACAGATTTTTGATAAGGCTGCCAAGTTCATTCAATGTGGAAAGAAAAGTCTCTTTAATAAGATAAAAGAAAAAATTTAAAAAAGAAATGTTTATACTTGGAAAAAAAATAAGTTGCTGGAGCAAATAGATTTTTACATGCAAAAAAAAAAAGAAAGCTGGACCCTCACCTCATTTTATTTTTGCATTTTATTTTTAAAATGTAGCACTTCTTTTCAGTGTTACAGTACTAGACCTACATTTATATTTATATTTTTGTCATAACTTATTTTTGCAACCTCTTCATTTTTGTCAGAGACACCATTTTCCCAGTCACATTGAACTATAAAGCAGTCTCTAGAACCGGGTTGTTCAGTAGGGTAGCCACTGTCTATGTTTAGCAATTTTATTTTCAATATAAATTAATTATTTGAGTTTAAATACAAGTAAAAATACATTTCCAGTACTCAAAAGTCACACAGTTTAGCCGCAGTCATAACTACTGGACTGCAGGGCATTTGTACTATCATAATCACTGTTTACCACTTTATGACTTTATCTTCCTATGTTCTATTAATAGTTCCTTTCTTAGAAGCACTCTTTTTCTCTCTACCTACTTTTAGAAACCATATTTATCTCAAATTATATATATGCATATATGTGTGTGCATGTGTGTCTGTGAAATATATACATCAATCTATGATACTTATGTATACTTGTTCTGTGTGTCCCTATAGATGTGCGCGTGTGTGTGTGTGTGTGTGTGTGTGTGTGTGTGTGTTTATGAGGGGAGACAAAAAAAAAAAAAAAAACCCAGAATTTTCTTTTGAAGAGTTGATCCTTTCTTTCTAGTACATGCTTCCCCCACTGGGTATGTTTTCTAGGAATTCATCAGCATCAGAATACCAGGGAGAGTTGTTGTGAGAGGCTGTGTTCAGTTTTAGTAAATTTTTCTGGAGATTCTTTCAACACATTTACCATTTCATAATGGGTGATTTAAGAGTGCTTCTTCTGCCCACATCATGCTAAGTGTTCAGCAGTTTTTGATAGAAAATAACTTGACCCTCATTCCCCAATCTCCCTATTCACTTGATCTTATCCCCAGAGACTTTTTGTTTGTTTGTTTCCCCGATGAAAAATCCTCAAAGGGAAACATTTTGCCAACGTGAAGAGGTGAAACAAAAAACAGCAGAAGTATTAAAAGGCATCAAAACTGATGAGTGAGTCTGAAAATTGTTTTGAGCAGTCAAAAAAGCATCTCAATGGATGTATTGTATCAGTGGGGAGTACTTTGAAAGGGACTTAAGTTTAAACATGTACAAATAAATACACATTTTTTTTTTTGGAGAAAGCAGGATTTATTGAGAGGACAGAAAAGTTCCCACAGTGAGAGAGAACCTGAAAGGGTTGCCCAATACACAATTTTTTATAAATAAATTCCAGCTTTGGGGGGGTCTCCATATATACAGAATTAATATATAATACATATAGGATTTCTTCAACTTAATATCCTAGTCAAAAATGCAATTAATACACTTAATCTATCAAATATCATGCCTTAGTCTAGCCTACCTTAAATGGGCTCAGAACACTTATATTAGCCTATAGTCCAGCAAAATCACCTGACAACACAGTACACTGTGGCATATCAGTTGTTTACCCTTGTGAATGTGTTCCTGATTGAAAGTTGGTGCTCACTGCCACTGCCCACCATTGTGATGGAGCATAGTATTGCTTTCTTTTTTCTTTTCTTTTTTGAGTTGGAGTCTGTCTGCATCGCCCAGGCTGGAGTGTAGTAGCAAACACAGAGCCACCTCAGCATCAACCTGCTGAGCTCTGGCGATCCTTCCGCCTCAGCCTTTCAAGTAGCGGGAACTACAGGCATCGCTAAGACGCCTGGCTAATTTTTTATTTATTGTAGAGACAGGTCTGGCCAAGTTGACTGGGCTGGCCTTGAACATGTGGCCTCAGGCAATCCACTCACCTCAGCCTCCCAAAGTGCTGGGATTACAGGCCGAGCCACCAAGCCCAGCTTTCTATTCAATGCATATATCTTTCACACTGTCATAAAAAAATTGTAAGTTAAATCATAAGTCATGCACTATTTCTGCATATATATATATATATAACTTATACATGTATAAATTGTTTAATATATAAAGTTACATAAAATGTAATATATATTTGTCCATTGTATATATGTGTTTGTATATACCCACACATAAACTACCTATAATATTTTAAATACACAACAAAAATGTGTAGTTCCTGAAGTCAGACAGTCAGGTTTTAAATTTTACCTCATTCAATTATTGGCTATTTAAATATATGCAAATTACCTATTCTATATGTGCTAAAATCCTGTGTTTCTCAGATAATTATAGAACAGTATTTTGAGTTATTGTCTATAATACTGATTGATCGATTACAGAAACAAAAAAACTGAGTATTGTATGTTCTCACTCATAAGCAGACCTTGATCAATTATCGTAATACTATAAGAAAAGAATTGGCAGTAGTGGGAAACTGGCGGGGGGTGGGGGTGCAGGGGTCACACCTCAACAGCAAGGGTACCTGCATAATGAACATTTGCATACCTAACCCTGAATTGTACCCCACATCTTTAAAATAAAATATCTTTATAAAAGAATAGTATATGAGATATCACAAGTGAAACACTTAGAATACTTAGTAAGGATCTAATAAATATTAGCTATTATTGTTAGGTATTTATTACCCATTTTTCTTACAGTTATTTATGCTCCTGTTTCAACTAAAGATTCTGAATGAAGATTGTGTATTATTCATTTTTTTGTAGGCATCCAACACTTACTCAATATCCAGTGTGTAAAAATAATTGCTGGTTAACCTAAGATGCATAAATTAAAATACATAAAAATTAGTAATAAAGCTATGAGGGGAAAGTAATAGAATTGGTTTATATGGTAAATTTTAGATGAGCCTTTATAGTCAGAAAATAAAATCTTTTTAATGTGATGTTGAGTTATTCTTGTATTAACTTTCTTGAAGAAAATAGTGCCAGCTAAAAAGAAATTCTAATTTGATTGTGGAAAAGAGAAAAGGGCATATTTTGCACGATGACGGCTTTTAGTTTGTTTGGTGATTCCATATTTGTCTAAACTTTAACTTTAAAATCTATGATTTTGGAACAATAGAAGCAGTTTTACAGTATTTTTTTTCACTGTAAACCCCATCTTTGCATAGAGGAATAGCACACCATGGTATTTTTTAAAAATACAGTGCAGTAAAAATTTTTGTTTACATATAAAGAATACTGGAAGATTCAACAGAATTTCTAATAGTTATTATTATTATTAGTTTTAAATACTTTCCTTAGTAATGTGCTGTCTTCCTTTTAGTAATAAGAAAGTAAAATCAAAGGCTTTGAAAACATCCAAGAACCATTTTGGTTTCTTGTTTAACATGTGAAGAGCTTGAAAGCGTTTATGCTCATACTCACTACAACACAAAATACGAACAAACTGAAAACAAACATTACATCTCAAATTTATCAGAGAACTGAGGTCACAGGAAAAAATATCATCCTGAAATTCAGAGAAATAAGTGGATGCAGAGAATCAGTGCTGCCTGGGAGCAGAAGACACAGTTGGAATCTGTTAGGAATACTTAATGTGCAATTTGCTAATTGATGGACATTGTACAGAGAGACCAGCTTGTAAGACAAAACTACCTGGGGTTTGGCTTCAAGGAAGCCCTCAGACTTTTCTGAAGCAGGTTTTCCAGAAGCAGGTTCTCAGGGTTAAGACTGAAAACAAACAAACAAGTAAAATCTTTGTATTCTTCTTTCTGCAGGGAAAAGGGAAATGCACTATTTTGAAATATACCCAGAGCATTTTGTTCTCAGAATCAAATGTCTGCATTTTTTTAAACCATAGCCTAACCAACGTAGTGGAAAAGAAACACCCAACTCTAGTCCCCTCTAGCCTTTAATGCCTTACCTAAGACAGTAGGGGTGGATGTCAACTAAGAAGTTCTCATGCAGATTACAGTCCAAGGGTACAGGCCTACAAAATGACTAAAACTTAAATCACAGAAATAGGTTTCCTCTACTTCTATGCTTTGCCACCAGATCAGCAGGGTTTTTACATTTTAAGGGATTACAACTGAAAAGAATTGCAAGTCTCAGACTCTACTTAATAAGGAGTCTTTGTGAGAACCTAAATACAACAGCAGCTACAAGAACGAAAACACTGGGAAAAATTTTAGCCTTCGATGCCCATAGCCACAGCAACTGGTAAACAAAGCCTAACTCCTAGCCAGAAAAACATAAAACCTAACACTAAGGTCAATTTTTCTTTATTCTTTTTATTCAATATGTTATAGCCAACTTTCAACAAAAAAGTTACAAAGCATGCTAAAAGTTTTAAAAAAGAGTCTGAAAGACAAATCAAGCATTGAAACTAGACTCAGAACGAAAGAACTGTTGGTATTATCGGATCAGAAATTTAAAATAATTATAATTACTATGCTAAGGGTCTTAAGGGAAAATTGGGCAACATACAAGATCAAATCCATAATATAAGAAAGAGGTGGAAATTTTAAGTGAGAATCTAATGAAAATATAGTCATAAACAACACCATAACAAAAAGAATAGCTTTGATGGGTTCATTTTCAGGTTTGACATGACTGAAGAAAGAATCAATGATTTGAAAATATGTCAATGTACACTTTCCAAACTGAAAAGCAAAGAAACAAAAAAGAGGAACCAATGGAACAAAGTATATAAGAACTGTAGAACAATTATGAAAAGTATAATGTGTGTGTATAAAATTAAATACCAGAGGAAAAAAAGACGTTATATTTTAAAAAAATACTTATACTCACGTTTGTAACAGCACAATTCACAATTGCAAAGATGTGAAATCAACCTAAATGCTCATCAATTGATCAGTGCATAATAAAAATGCTACATAAGGGGTGCCAAAAAATATACTTTTTTAATGTGTGTTGGAGTCTCACTCTGTTGCCCAGGCTGGACTGCAGTGGCACACTAACCGTCACCTCAGCGTTGATCTGCTGGGCTCCAGGCATCCTTCTGCCTCAGCTTTCCAAGAAGCTGGAACTACAGGCATGCTACCATACCCGGCTAATTTTTAAAAATTTATTGTACAGATGAGGTCTCACCAAGTTGCCCCAACTGGTCTTGAACCCACTGGCTCAGGCAATCCACTCACCTCGTCCTCCCAAAGTGCTGGGATTACAGGCTGAGCCACACATTATTATTATTTTTTTTGAAAGCAGGATTTGTTGAGAGTACAGAAAAGCTCCCACAGTGGTAACGGACCCAAGGGGGTTGCCCTATATATACATTTTAAGTATGATGCTCACTCAAAATATACGTTAATCAAATGAATACTAGTGTCGCCATGTGACTGGCAGGACAGTCAAAGGCAATGGTGGAAACATGATTGAGTGAACCTCATACTATACATTGCTACCGTAATTTAATTCAACTTCAAAAAGTAATATATACGTAACATATCTTAAAATTCATAGACATTTTTTGGCACCCCCTGCATATCTAGATATCTATATAGATGTAGATATATCAATATAGGTATATTTATATATACATAGAGATATGCCATGTAATACTATTCAACCATAAAAAAGAATGAAATAATGTCTTCTGTAACAGCTTGATGGAATTGGTGATCACTATCTTAAGTGAAGTAATGAAGGGATGGAAGACCAAATACCACATGTTCCATTGGGAGCTAAACTAAGGGTCTGCAAAGTCATAGAGAATGGTATAATGCGCATTAAAGACTTAGAAGGGAGAGGGAGAGAAGTCGGGAAGGGATAAAAAGTCGAGTACAGAGTACAATGTGCACTATTAAGGGTGATTATTACGCTTAAAACCCAGAATTCTTCACCATTTTATAATGCATCCATGTAACCGAACCCCAATGGTACCCTGAAGCTATTGAAATAAAAAATAAAGTAATAATGGTTAAGAGTTTTTCAATATTAATGACATACATGAAAAAATGCTTAGCCTCATGAATCCTCAAAGAAATGCAAATTAAAACCACACTGAGATACCACCTAATCCCAGTCAGGATGGCCATCATTAATAACTCAAAAAACAACAGATACTGGAGAGGATGCTGGGAAAAGGGAATACTTCTACACTGTTGGTGGGAATGTAAAGTCGTAAAACCTCTTTAGAAAATGGTGTGGCGATTTCTTATAAGATCTAGAAATCGACCTTCCATGTGATCCAGTAATCCCTCTTCTGGGAATATACTCAAAGGAACTCAGATCACTCAATAAAACATACCTACACACACTTGTTTATTGCAGCATTACTCACAATAGCAACAACATGGAACCAATCGTGCTGCCCATCGAAAGTGGACTGGATAAACAAAATGTGATACATTTACATGATGGAATATTATGCAGCCATAAAGAAAAACAAAATTATGAACTTCTCAGTAACTTGGATGGAATTACAGTCTATAATATTCAGAGATGTATCATAGAAACAAAGATCTGAATATTACATGTACTCAGTCATGAGCAGGTCATGAACATTATTATAATACTATAAGAAAGGGATTGGCAGTAGTGGGACACTGCCAGGGGAGGAGGGACACATAGCACCAATAAGAGGACCCACATGATGACCACTTCTGTACCTAACCATGATTTGTACCCCACATCTTTGAAACAAAAAATAAAATAAAAAATGCAAAAAAAAAAGTCACATTAATGTTAATGGTCTAAGTTAATAGGCAGATACTCTAAAAGTGAATAAAAAAACAAAACCTAACTATATGTTATTGTGGTACAATAGGAAATAGATATTTGGTTTTTATTTCTGAATCCTAGCACACAGATACTAAAATTCTAGAAATATCCAGTGTGGGACAAGTGGGTTCTGCTTGGAAGTACAGAGTAAGAAGTTTTCTGGATTCTGCATAGGGACTAACAGAGGACACCCAGGAGGATGTTCAAATCCCCAAGCGACAGCCAATGATATATATTTGTGGAGAACGTCAACAGAAAATGAAATAAAATCCAGGGTTCCAATCAGATGCAAAGAATGTAGATACAGAATAATGTACAAGAAAAGGACTAAAAGGTTGGTGGTGTTTGATGCTCGATGAAACCTGGAAATTCAGAAGAATGTCTTCTCTTATAACTTGAATTTTCCCTGTTAATGTTTCTCACTGTTGTGCAGTTTTGGTTTTGCAGACAGTAGACTTCCCTTATCTTTGGGGGGATTGTATTCCAAGACTCCAAGTGGATGCCTGAAACCTTGGGTAGCACCAAACCCTTTATACACTGTTTTTCCTATGCATACATACCTATGGTAAATTATGGTTTATAAATTAGGCCCAGTAAGAGATTAATAGCAACAACTGATAAAATAGAACCATTATAGCAATATACTGTAATAAAAGTTATGTGAATATGGTTGGCTCTTCTCTCTCTGTTTCTCTTTCTCTCAAAATACCTTATTTTACTGTATGCACCTATTTTCAGACCATGGTTGACTGGGAGTAACTGAAACCAGAGAATGTAAAACTCTCTGGGTAGGGGGGACTACTGTACTTATGAATATACCTATACGCATATGATTTCACTTTATGTCATTTTAAAAATAGTGTATCTCGGTATCTTAATATTTTGAATAATAAATTTTTTGTTCAATTACATGTTACGTGACTTATGTATATGTAATCCGATGCATAATAAATGTTAAAATTTAAAAAAAGAAAGAACTGGTGGCTGAGGTCTCTGAATAGATTAAGGATGGAGACTGCTTCCCAGAAAGACCAAGGCATGATTAGAGAGTTGAAACTGTTAGACTCACCTCCTACCCAATGGAGTTGAAAATTGAGCTTACTACCAATAGCCAATGAATGAATCTATTATACTTACATAATGAAGGCTCAATTAAAACCACTAAAAAGTGTTAAGAGAGCTCTGGGTTGGTAAACACACCAAGATGTCAGGAGGTGACGCTCTGGGGAATCTGTTTTTTCCTCCATGCCTTGCCTTATGCATGTCTTCCATTTGGCTATTCCTATGTTGTATCCTTTAAAATAAATTGGCAATAGAAAGTAAGCTGTTTTCTTGAGTTCTGTGAGCCATTCTAACAAATTATCAAACCATGTGTGTGGGGGAGAGAGGTTGTGGAAATGCTTCATTTGTAGTCAAGGCAGAGAAAAGCGTGGTAACTCTGAGATCCAATATTTGGAACTGGTGTCTGAAGTCAAAGCAGTCATGTGGTTCAGAGCTTTAAATCTGTAGAGTCTAGCCGGGCTTGATGAGTCAAGCCTGTAATCCCGCGCCTTTGGGAGGCTGAGGTGAGTGGATTGCCTGAGCCCGCAGGTTCGAGACCTGCTTGGGCAGCGAGATCTCATCTCTACAATAAATCAAAAAGTTAGCCGGGCATGGTAGCGCACGCCTGTAGTTCTGGCTACTCTGAGGGCTGAGGCGGAAGGATCGCCAGAGCCCAGCAGGTCAAGGCTGCGGGTGGCCGGGAGCCGCCACTGCACTCCAGTCTGGGCGACAGAGTGAGACTCCAACTCAAAAAAAAAAAAAAAATCTGTAGAGTCTAATGCAAACTTTGGGTAGTTCATGTCAGAATTGCATTGAACTATAGGACACCAAGTTGGTATTATCTATAAGAAACTCACTTTGTAAATAAAGGTACAGGTGGAATAAAAGTAAGGGGATGGAGAAAGATACGCCATTCTTATATGAATCAAAAGATAGCTGAACAGCAATAATTTCAAAGTAAACGTCAAAACAACACGAACAATAAAAAATTATCAGCAATAATAATTTCAGACAAAGTAAACTTCAAAACAACACTAACAATAAAAAATTATCAGCAATACAGTATGACATTACACAATGATAAATAGAAAAATTTTCTGAAAATAAATATTGTGTATGCACTTAAAGACAAAATGCTAAATATGTAAGCAATAACTAATAAAATTGCAAGAAGTAGATGAATCAACTGCTATAACTGGAAACTTTTATATACCTGTATCAGTAATTGGCAGATATAGCAGACAAAAAATCAGCAAGGATATAGTTGAACTGAATGATACCATCACTAAACTGGGCTTAATTTGCATATATGCAACACTTCTACAACACGAACAGCAAAATATACATTCTTCTAAAGCTTAAATAGAATAGTCACTAAGATAGATGAGAGTATGGGCCATACCACACTCTTTAACAAATTTAAAGGAATAGAAATCATACAAACTATGGTCTCAGACCACAATGCATGTAAACTAAGAGTCAATAATAGATAGTCAAAAAAGTCCCAGAAGTTTTTGGTGACTATACAACACACTTCTGAATAACACGTGGGTGGAAGAAGAAATCTGGAGAAAAATTTTAAAAATTAAAAAAAAAAAGATACTATCAAAATTTGTGGAATGCAAAGAAAACTGTAATTAGAAGAAATATAACATTGAATGAATATATAACAACAAAAAAAGAAGGACCCAAAATCAATAATATAAACTTCTTCCTCAGGAAACTAGGAAAAACAAATTAAATTCATAGTAAGCAGAAAAAAGAAACAGTAAAACTCATAGCAGAAATCTATAAAATTGAACCCAATAGAAAAAAAATCAGTGAAACCAAAAGCTGCTTATTTGAAAAGGTTTTTTAAAATTCTTAAACTCTAGCCAGGCTAACTAAGGAATAAAAGAGAGAAAAATCCAAGTTATAATGTTAGAAATGGAAGAAAAGCTGGTACTGCTGATTCTATAGTCACTCAAAGGATAATATAGTATTTCTTTATTTAGACAGAGCCTTGTTCTGTTCTCAGACTGGAGTGTTGTGGCAGGATCATAACTTACTGTAGCCTAGAATTAATGGACTCAAATAAACCTCCCATCTCATCATCCCGAGTAGCTGAAACTACAGGAGCATGCCACAACATCCAGCTTATTTTTATTTTTATTTATTTATTTTTTATAGAGATGAGATCTTACTTATGTTGCCCAGATGGAACTCAAACTCTTGGCCTCAAGCAGTCCTCCTGTCTCAACCTCCCTTAGTGCTGGGGATTATAAGCCTGAACCACTGCATTCAGTCTGATATAGAAATATTATGAGCAAGTCTATGCTCCAAAGTTTGCAATTTAGATTAAGTGAACTAATTTCTTCAAAGACACATTCTACAAATATTCACACACATAGAGTTGATTCTCTGGATTTACCTATTCTTTAATCTATTAAAGAAATTGAACCAATGATTAGTGAACTTTCAAAACACAAGGCACTATGTGAATATACCAATTAATAAAAAAAGATACCAGATATTCTTCAGAAAATATTCCAATGCCAAAACCACATAAATACATTTTTAAAAAGTAAAATCACATATCTCAAGAAAATAAATGCAGCAATTCTCAACAAAACTTTAGCAAATCAAATCTACAATTTAAAAAAAAAGATTATACACTGTAGGAAAGTAGTTTGTCCCAATATCCAGGGCTGACAACATTTAAAAAACAATATAATCCACTATGTCAACAAGCTAAAAATAAAAATGATATGATTATATCATCAGTTGTGGAAAAACATTTGACAAAATCCAATACACATTCACAATTTAAAAACCAACAAACCTCTAAACAAACAAGGAATAGGGGAAATTCCTCAACTTTCTATATAAAAATTACAAAAAAACACACTATATCTACAATCTTACTTAATGGTGAGAAATTTGACATGATTGTAGAAAAATCTGCCTAAAGCATGATTGTAAAAAGTTTCAAATAATTGAACAACAACAACAAAAAAAATCATACACACACACACAAAAGACACAAAAAAACAAGTTATTATAGAAAGGATATAAGATGAAATGCTAACATACAAAAATACATTCATTTTGTATATAACAACAATAAAATGAAACTAAAAATACAGCACTAGTTATGTTAACACCAAAGAAAAGAAAATAGATATAAATTGAACAAAATATGTAAAAGTCTTATTTGAGGAAAACTACACAACACTGATGAAATAAGCCAAGGAAGTTTTTATTAATAAATTGAGAGATATTCTATATTCAATGTTTTAAGATGTCAGTTCTTACCAAATTGATCTATACAATTAATATTCTGAATAAAAATTTTAGCAAGTTACTTTGTGACATTGACAAGATGATTTTAAGTCTTCTTTGGAAAGGTAGAAAATCCATAATAACTAGCATAATACTGAAGAAGAACAGAGTTGGAGGACTGATATAACTAGACTTTAAAACTAATTATAAGGCTAGAGTAATAAAGACAGTATGATATTTACAAAAGAAAGGCAAGTAGATCTATCCAAGGAACAGAATACAAAGCCTGGAAACAGACCTATTCAGATGGTAAATAAGTATGTGAAAAAATGCCCAACAAACATATCCAACTGGTCTTTGAAAAAGGAGAAGTGGCAATTCAATGGAGAAGAAATAGAATTTTCAGATATACAGTTAGCAAATATTTTTTCCCAGTTTGTGCGTCTCCCTGCTCTCTTGATGGTTTCTTTGGCTTTGCAGAAGCTTGTCAGTTCGATGAGGTACCACTTGCCCAGTTTTAGCATTTTGATCCATTTAGAGTTGACTTTTGTATATAGTGACAGGTAGGGATCTTCTTTTAATTTTCTGCATGTGGTCAGCCAGTTTTTCCAGCACCATTTACTGAATAGATTCTCCTCTCCCAGTGGTTGATGGTGGAGGCTTTGTTGAAGATGAGTTAGTTAAAAAATTAAAGTTTTGCTTCTGGAATCTCTATCCTGTTCCATTGGTCTATATGCCTGTTTCTGTACCAATACCAGACTGTTTTGATTATTGTAGCTTTATAATAAAGTTTAAAGTCTGGGAGTGTGATACCTCCCACTTTGTTTCTTTTGCTGAGGATTGTTTTGGCTATTCGTGGTCATTTATGTTTCCATATGAATTCCTTTATTGTCATTTCCAGGTCTGAAAATAGTGCTGCTGGTAATTTAATGGGTATTACATTAAATCTGTAGATTGTGTTGGGTAGAATGGACATCTTAACAATGTTGATATTTTTCATTCCATAAGATAGAATATTGTTAGAGTCCAGCTCCAGCAGGTTCAGGGTTTCTCGAAGGAAGGGCAGCGTCGGTGAGTGAAGAGATGGACACAGACCTGGTGTTTATGCAGGACTGCTCGTTTATTGCTAGCAAGTCTGTGATTTATATACCTTTTTGTTACATAGCCTTTTGGGTGACATACATGAGAAATTGTTTCTTGACATTACTCAAATTCTCCAAAACAAGTTTCTTAAAACATTAATGATGGTTATGTGCAACTTTCCAAGTGTTTTTCTCATATTTTTACGGTTAGGTGGACAGTCATGTGAAACTTTTCACGTACTCTTCTCATACTTTAACAATTAGATACAATCACTTTCCTTAAAGCTATGAAACAAAAAACTTATACGATTATTCCTTTAAAGCAAAACACACTCATAACACAAAAACACCATTACCCTATACTTGAATACCCATGACCTTTCAAAATTAAGCATAATCTATGTATTAAAACTAATATTTAATATTTTCCTAAAAATCACATAACAACAAAAGTTAACCTGTTATATATTTAACTACGGCCAAGTACACTCAAACAAATATTTTCTACAACAAGGAACTAAACTTTTATTTGTGTAGCTATAAATAAACCAATTTCCAGAACAATGACATTTCTTGGGGTTCAGCCAGTACAAACTACACAACAATCTACAATTAGCAGGCCTCCATCTGCAGCCCCAGTTTCCTAACATAATGTTGAGGGTTCCTCTTAAGGGAGTACAAGATTTATCTAGTAATTTGATGAAAATTTCTGGCCTCGTCACTTCAGGACGGACAATTACCTTTCCTCTCTGTGCTATAACTGCAGGGTGAATTATAAAATTTCCTGCAATCCCCCGGAGTCTATTTTCTGTGGTTGGTTAGCAAGTTGTGGTTTCTCAACCCCTAGGATTTCCACCGGCAGCATGACTAAGCAAAGCAGAAGAAGCAGAGCTGCTGCTTTCCCGGACGGTCATCAGTCTTCTTGACCATGTCAGAAGGCAGACCTTTGCAGTCAGTCCCCAGCAGAATATATTTAAATTTGTTTGTGTCATCTTTAGTTTCTTTGAGTAGTGTTTTGTAGTTTTCATTGTAAAGGTTTTTCACATCTCTTTTTAGGAAGATGTCAAGGTATTTCATTTTTATTTGGCTATTGTGAATAGGATTGTGCTTTTTATTTGAGTTTCTGTTTGTTTATTGTTGGTATATAGGAATGTGACTGCCTTTTGCACATTTATTTTATACCCTAAGATATTGCCAAAGTCCTTTATCAGTGCAAGAAGGTTTTTGACAGATTCTCCTGAGTTTTTGAGGTATAGAATCATGTCACCTGCAGAGAAGGATAACTTGACTTCCTCTTTTTCTATGTGGATTCCCCTGATCTTCTCTTGTCTGATTCTCTAGCTAGGACTTCCAAAACTATGTTAAAACAGGAGGGGTGAGAGTGGGCATCCTTGTCTTGTTCCCATTTTCAGGGGGAAATGATTCCCATTTCTGTCAGTTTAGCAGTATGTTGGCTGTGGTAAGATGGCTCTTATTATTTTGAGGTAAGTTCCATCTATGCCTAGATGTTTGAGGGTTTTCATCGAAAAGGGGTGCTGGATTTTATCAAAAGTTTTTTTCTGCATCTAATGGTATAAAGTTTTTGTTTTTACATTTGTTGACATATTTAATTATGTTTATGGTCTTGTGGATGTTGAATCAGCCCTGCATCTGGGGGATCTAGAATCTACAAGAAACTCAAACATGTCAAAAAGAAAAACAAAATGCAGTCTCATTACAAAGTGGGCAAAAGATATGTGTAGACACGTCACAAAATAAGACATACAAGCAGTCAACAGATACATGAAAAAATGCTCAGCTTCACTAGTCATCAAATAAATGAAAATTAAAATCACACTGAGATACCACCTAACTCCAGTTAGGATTGCCATCATCAATAACTCAGAAAACAACAGATAACTGGAAAGGATGTGGCAAAAAGGGAACACTTCTATACTGTTGGTGGGAGTGTAAGCTAGTACAACCTCTGTGGAAAACAGTTTGGTGATTTCTAAAAGATCTAAAAATCGACCTCCCATATGACCCCGCAATCCCTCTGCTGGGAATATACCTGGAGAAACTCAAATCACTCTATGAAAAAGGTACCTGCACATGTATGTTTATTTCAGCATTGTTTACAACAACAAAAACATGGAATCAACTGTGCTGCCCATTGAAAGATGACTGGATTTGAAAAAAGTGGTACATATGCATGATGGAATATTACACAGCCATAAAGAAGGACAAAATTATGAACTTCACAGCACCTGGGACAGAGTTAGAGGCTATAGTACTGAATGATCTCTCACAGAAACGAAGAACCAATTATTACATGTTTTCTCTCACAAGCAGACCTTGAACAACTCATAATACTAAAAAAAAAGGAATTGATAGTAGTGGGAAACTGCTGGGAGGGGGCACACATCATCAACAACAGTATCTGTATAATGAACATTTGTACACCTAACCTTGAGTTGTACCCCAATTTCTAAAAAAAAAAAATTTTTTTTAAAGGGTAGTCTTTCAACAGACGATGCTGGGACAACTAAACCTCCACATGCAACCCCCCCACCAAAAAAACCCCCCAAAACAAAAAAGAATCTAACTCTTACACCTTCCAAAATCAAAAATTAGAATAAAAGAGATCCAAAAGTGAAAATAAAAAACTACAATATTCTAAGAGATAACAGGAGAAAATCCAGCTGATCTGGTTTTGGCAATGAGTTTGTAGATACCCAAAAGTAGACTCTGTGAAAGAAAAAAAAAAACTATAAGTTGAACTTTATTAAAATTCAAACTTCTACTCTGTGAAAGACTGTTGAGAGAATGAAAATTTCTACAGACTGGTAGAAGTTATTCTCAAAACACATTTCTGGTAAGAGATTATCAGAAATACATTTTAAACCTGCATAATGAATATTTGTATACCTAACCCTGAATTGTACCCCACATCTTTAAAATAATTTTTTAAAAAAGGAAATACAGTGGACTGCCTGAGCCCATGGGTTTGAGATACTCCTCGGTAAAAAAAAAAACAAAAAAAAAACAAAAAGGAAATACACTCTCAAAACCCAACAATCAGAACACAAACAATCCAAGTAAGAAATTATGCAGAGGATCCCACAGACATCTTACCAAAAAAGACACACAGATATCATATAAGCATGTGGAAAAATACTCAACTTCATGTGTCATTAGGATATTGCAAATTACTATAACAATGGCCGACCCCTAGCCTACTATTAGGATGGTTGAAATCTAAAATATTGACCACACCAAGTACTAATAAGGATATGAAGCAATAGAAAATCTTACTCATTATTGGTGGGAATGCAAAATGTTTTATTCACTTAGAAGAGAGTCTGGCAATTTCTTATAAAGCTAAATATAAATTTACCATCCACCTAGCTGTCATGTTCCGAGATATATACCAGAGAAGTTGAAAACTTAAATATACCACCTAACTCCAGTCAGAATGGCAATTATCAATAACTCAGAAAATAATAGTTGTTGGAAGGGGTGTGGTGAAAAGGGAACACTCCCACACTGTTGGTGGGAGTGTAAACTAGTGCAACCTCTGTGGAAAGCAGTGTGGCAATTCCTAAAAGCTCTAAACATCAACCTCCCATATGACCCTGCAATCCCCCTACTGGGAATATACCCTGAAGAACACAAATCACTCTATAAAAACGATACCTGCACACGAATGTTTATCGCAGCATTGTTCATAATAGCAAGAACCTGGAACCAACCATGCTGCCCATCAAAAGAGGACTGGATTAAAAAATGTGGTACATATATGATGGAATACTATGCAGCCATAAAAAAGAACAAAATCATGAATTTCGCAGCAACCTGGATGGAGCTAGAGTCTATAATACTGAGTGACTTCTCACAGAAACAAAGATCCGAGTATCACATATTCTCACTCATATAGTGGACCTTGAACATCCAATGCACTACCTTAAGTAAATGACTGACAGTGGTGGGAAACTATGGGAGGGGCATGGGACTAATGGTAGTAAACATCTGTCTGGGGATGGGGAGACACCTGTTATCAACAAGGGGGCCTGAATGAAGCATATTTGTATACCTAACCCTTAATTGTACCCCACAATATCAAAATAAAAAATATTGATTAATAAAAAAAATATATATATACATGAAACCTACACAGAAATATTTATGGCAGCTTTATTCATAATTGCTAAAACTTGGAAGTAAGCAAACAAGCTGTCTTTTAGTAGGCAAATGGATAAATAAATGTGTGACATCCATACAATAGACTATTATGCAGTGACAAAAATAAATGACCAATCAAGCCACTAAAAGACATGGGATAACCCAAAAGGCGAATGTTAAGTTAAAGAAGGCTATCTCAAAAGGCTACTACTACAAAAATTTTAACTATATGATATTCTGAAAAAGAAGAAACTCTAGAGACAGTTAAAATATCAGTAGTTGCTAGTTATTTGAGGAGACAAAGGAAGAGAGAAATGAATATGGAAAGCACAAGGTACTTTCAGGTGATGAAATTACTTTCTACTATACCAGAATAGTAGATTTAGGACATTATGCATTTGTTAAAATAGTAGAATTGTACAACATAAATAGTGGACCCTAATGAGAACTATGGACTTTAGATAATAACAGTGTATCAACATTAGTCCATCAGTTGTAAAAAATGTACATTACCACACCAAAGCAAAATGCTAATAATAGGGAAAATTGTGTGTTCAGATGTGACTTAGAGGGGATATATGGGAACTCTTGGTATTTTCTGCATGATTTTTCTGTAAAAATAAAACTGCCCTAAAAAAAAATTAGTCTATTGAAACTTTAAAAAATGCATATTTTTAAAAAAATTCAAAAGATGAGAAAATAAATAAACAGGATTCAAAAGAGGCAGAATATCTGAAGGCAAAGTTTTCTTACCTGTTTTTCTGTTTACTTTCAACTTTATTATCTGGAAAATGCTAGTAAAATTTTTATTTATAGTCATGTATAAAGATAGCAGTTCAGTACATTTTCTAAGACTTTGAAAGTCATACTTTGTCTTCCTTACCATTCTCTATGATAGAAGTCACAGCTACAAAGAAGAAGATGATTCTAACAGACATATTATTTATGTGACTTTATCATTTAAGTGATTGGAGGTGAAAGTTATAATGAAGAAAAATATAAGATTAATGTTTTGTTGTATTGTCTATATAATGATCAATTGCTTACAATTATACACAGTATAAAAACATCTGCACTAACTGGGATAGTGTTTGCTGGCAAAGTAAAGTAGTGCAACCTAATATGTAACTTTTCAGTAGATTGTGATGTTATCATATAACATAATGTATGCTTTCTTTTTATGGCCTGTAAATTTACCAAATGTAAACCAGGCTTGGTGGCTCAGCCTGTAATCCCGCGCCTTTGGGAGGCTGAGGTGAGTGGATTACCTGAGCCCTCGGGTTTGAGACCCGCCTGGGCAGCGAGACCTCATCTCTACAATAAATCAAAAAATCAGCCGGGCGTGGTAGCGCGCGCCTGTAATTCCGGCTTCTTGGAAGGCTGAGGCGGAAGGATCACTGGAGCCCAGCAGGCGAGGCTGCTGTGGCCGGGAAAAATTTTACCAAATGTAATACCATATATTCTTTTCTTAGTATCTAATAATCTGTCAGTTGAGGGCATGAACATTTCATTCAGATCAAAATTTTCCATTCAGTTTTCATATACATATTGTGGACAATTTTATTTTTCTTGCAGAAGAAGTACTATTCAACACAGTTACTCTCTTTGTGAAAGATATGCTCTTTAGCATTTTTTAATGCTGGAGTATAAATCTACCGTATAGCAAGCAAAGATTCCTAAGAAACATAATATAGATATACTGATTGAAGTATTGAAATAAAAAATCCTCTAAGTTTCTATCTATTCTTTGGTGATGTAATTTTTCTCTCCCTCCTGAATTTGTCTGACAGTCTTGAAAATGAATAGTCCTGACCAAAAAACGTGTCATTCTCAGAATGACATGCTAACTAGCATTGTCTATCTTCATGTTTCCAGCTATTATAAATGTTACTTCTCTCACTGATATATGTTCTTCTTCTCATTTTGTATTAGATTCAGAATCCTGGTTAATAACTTTTCATGCCTTTTTTGTTAAACTATCTGATTGTTTTTGTAAAGTCCACATATGCTTTCTGAAAATACAATTTATCATCATAAACTATTACGTTAAAAAGATTCCATGCTAACCATTTATCTATTCTTTTATGATTTTAAATTAAATGATAAGAATAAAAGTGTGACCAGCCATGACTGTAGGAAGCATTATTGGCAAAATGATGCTGGAAATTGTATGCTTCATAGTAGCAAGTTTGAATGAATCTTACAGTCACTGTAATTGAATTTTACTGCCTGCAGTTTACTGCCTATCTTTAAATTATGTAGGTCCATTACCCCCCAAAGTATTTCTAACTTTAGCTGCAGCATATCCTTATTAAAACTCATAATTGTGTGCTCATTACGCTATATTCATGAGTGTTTATTATTGCAGTCAGTATAACATTTGGGTCTGTGGCATGTCATGTCTTATTTGCCATTGACAGAATCACATATCACTTAAAGTACTTATTTCTCATTGCATATTTCCTACTTTAAATTTTGCAAGTGAGTGCCTTAATTACATATTGATTTTGGATTCCTCCTTAAACAAATTTGCTGGGAAAACTCTTGGTTTGGGAATGGAGAAAATCAAATCTATATGGATTAATTGTGATATCTCTAAAATAATAAAACAAGACTATAAAACATCTCCTGAGAAAGTAAACCAAACTTTTTTTTTAAAAAAACAATTATGCTAGAAATTCAAGTTTCAAAAAGTAGTTGGTTTTTTTTTTTGAAATAATGTCCCGAGTTCCCTAATAAGAAAAGTTTTTATGAGTTTTCTACTCATCTGTAGTACTTTTGGTTTCTTTTCATACCCTGGGAAGTACATGAATGCATATGCATATTGCCAGAATATACTTCTCAAAATCACTACAAATATGTTGCTAATTTGAAAACCTGAGTCATTTTCACATGTCAAGGTAAGACTTCTGGTTCCACAGTAAAACTGACAAAAGTTACCTCCTAACTCTGAACTTTTCCTACTTGCATGACCTTAATCAAGTCACATAATATTTCTGGACCTCAGTGTCCCTGAGTTCTCAAATGAGGGAATTTATAGACTTCTTATATCAGATGCCAGTGATTCCCTGACCAGGTCTTTCAGAGCGTGTTTATTAGTTTTGTGGATGCGGCAATCTCCCGGTGACTGTGGTGCTTGGGTACTTTCCCTAGCTGTTCATCGAACATTCTACTAAGTAATGTCCTTGGGAAATTGAGGCTACCTAGAACTAAGATGCTTGGACATTGTACCTGACTTGCTGTCCTCTTCTCACTTTAAAACTCCCTCTCTTGGGGCTTCAGTCATTACTGGACAGAAACAAAAGCCCTGCTTCTTTAATCTAAAGCAGGATAAAGTCTTTGGAGCAATTTACTCTCCAGAGTTACCATTGAGATAAGGTTTGGTTAGATTTCTCCTGAACCCACATTTTTGTATGAGCACACCTCGTTTCTCTTCCTTATCGTACCATTCTCTTGTTCTTACCAGTTGTTTGGAGAGCACGGCTTCAGTAAGTCACATACTCACAAGCCTTTTTCCCAGGCTCTGCCTCTGAGAAGCCCAACTTAACTTGCCTCTATCTTCTTGAGATACTGTGAACATTGGTTAATTTTAAGCCTTATAAACCATGCACAGCGAGTTGTAAGCATTCAACAAGTATGAACTATTGTTTTTAATGATTGATATTGCTTTTAAAAGCAACTAATATGTGATTTAAAAGATTGATTTTGTTTTACCTGTGAAAGATCATGAAGATGAAAATTACATACAAGCAACTTCGGTGAAGCAATCTGCTAATAAATTATTAATGATCATTTTATTAAATAGCCGATTTTATTTGTGTATTCATTTATTTTTTATTTTTATTATAAAGATGTGGAGTCCAATTCAGGACTAGGTATATAAGTGGTTATCGTAGAGGTAAAGTTTGGGCCTCCCTCTGGTCCCCAGTTCGCCTGGTTTGAGATCAGGTACCCTTATTGATGTGTCTCCCTCCTCCTCCCCTGGCAGTATCCTGCTACTGCCACTATCTTTCTTATAGTATTATAGTAAATGTTCAGGGTTCACTTATGAGTGAGAACATGTGGTACTCAGTTCTTTGTTTCTGTGATAGATCACTGAGAATTACAGACTCTAAACCCATCCAAGTTGCTGTGAAATCCATGTCTGTCCTTCTTTATGGCTGCATAATATTCCATTTTGTATGTGTACCACTTTTTTTTATCCAGTTCAGTTTTGATGGGCAGCAAGATTGGTTCCATGTTTTTGCTATCTTGAATGGTGCTGCAAAAAACATCTGTGTGCGGGTATCTTTTTTTGTAGAATAATTTGAGTTCCTCCAGATACATTCACACTAGGGGGATTGCTGGGTCTTATACAAGGTCAATTTCTAGTTCTTTTGGAAATCATCACATTGTTTTCCATAGAGTTTGAATTAGTTTGCATTCCCTCCAGCATTGTAGAAGCATTCTCTTTTCTCTGCATCCTCACTAGCATCTGTCGGTTTTTCTTGATTAATTAATTTTTTGTTTGATTATTAGGGTTAGGTAGTATCTCAGTGTGGATTTGATTTGCATATCTCTGAAAATTAGTGAGGCTGAGTATTTTTTCATGTGTCTGTTGGCTGCTTATATATCTTCTTTTGAGTAGTGTCTATTCATATCTTTTGCCCACTTGTTAATGTGGCTGTTGTTTTTTTTCCTTTTGGCAAATTTGAGTTCCTTGTAGATCCTGAATGTTAGACCTTTGTCAGATATGCAGTTGAAAATATTTTCGGATCCAACAACACATCTCAAAAATCATCCACCATGACCAGCTAAACTTCATCCCTGGGATGCAGGGCTGGTTCAACATCCTCATGACAATAAATTTTATTAAGTACATTAACAGATATAAAAACAAGAAACAAGATTATTTTATTAGTTGCAGAAAAAGCTTTTGATAAAATCCAGCATGCTTTTTGACAAAAACCCTTGAAGGAACATACCTCAAAACAGTATGCACCATCTACAATAAACTCCAGCCAGCATATCATTAAATAGACAGAAACTGGATGCATTTCCCATGAAAACCAGAACAAGATGTCCTGTTCAATGTTGTGTTGGAAGTTCTAGCTAGAGGAATTAGACAAGAGAAGGAAATCATGGAAATACAAATAGAGAAAGAGGAAGCTAAGTTATCCCTCTTTGTTGACAATATGGTCCTATACCTCGAAAATCCAAGAGAATCTGTCAAAAACCTACTTTCACTGAAAAAGGACTTTGGCAAAGTCTCGGGGTACAAAATAAATGTACAAAAGACAGTCACATTCATATACAGCAATAACAAACAGGCAGAGAAACAAATAAAAAGCACAATCCCATTCACAATAGCTAGCAAAAAAGGAAATATCTTGACATCTTTCTAACTAGAGAAGTGAAAGACCTTTACAACAAAAACTGCAAAGCACTGCTCAAAAATCCAAGAAGACACAAACAAACGGAAAAATATTTCATGCTAGTGGATAGGAAGAATAGACATTGTTAAGATGTCCGCTCTATGAAAGGCAAAGATTTGGTGCAATACCCATTAAATTATACCATTTTTTTCAGACCGAAAAAGACAATATAGAAATTTATATGGACACACAAACGACCACAAATAGCCAAAACAATCCTCAGCAAAAGAAACAAAGCAGGAGTATCACACTTCCAGTCTTTAAACTTTACTATAAGACTACAATAATCAAAATAGCCTGGTATAGGTACAAGAACAGGCATATAGACCAATGGAACAGGATAGAGATTCTGGGAGCAAAATCTCAATGTCTCAACCAACTCATCTTTGACAAAGCCTGCACCAACTATCAGTGGAGAGAGGAGAACTTTCTGTAAATGGTGCTGGGAAAACTGGCTGACCACAGGCGGAAGACTGAAAACAGGATCCCTACCTATTACCATACACAAAAATCAGCTCTAAATGGATCAAAAATTTAAACATAAATCCTCAGACTGTAAGAATCTTAGAAAACGCAGGACATACCATTATGGAAATTGGAGTAGACAATCAATTCCTGATCAAAACCCCAGACGTTCATGCTATAAGAGATCAGATAAGCAAGCGGGACCTCATTAAACTGAAAAACTTCTGCAAGGCAAAAGAAACCATCAAGAGAGCAGCCCAGAGAATGGGAATAAATATCTGATGTAAATGTATCTTGGTCAATAGATAAATATTACTTTTCTTTAAGGTTAGAGCAAGTTAGTACTAAATAACAACGGCAACAACAGAAAATGATTAGACTGGTGTTTGTGAACAATGTTAGGAAATTAAAAAAATAATTTTGTGTTAAGAGTGTATTGGTAAGTGGAGTCTGTATGTACTAGTCTATAGATCATGATTACGTCTCACATTCATTCTACTACTATAGAAAGCATAGACAAAATTACGGATAGCACTTCATAACTGTATAATATATAATGGGGAGAAAAATAGACTGAAAAGCACATTTGATATCATTTGCTATTTCTATGTTTTGACATGGTGATAAGGTAAAGAAGGAAATGGAAGATGACTAGTTAGAGCCTAATGCATTGGAAAAACTCATCTACAGAAGTTTTAAACATGAGTAATAGGATGCTATCTGTCAGAACATCATTAAAATTTTGTCAACATGCAATAAGCATTGTGTTCCGTGGTTTGTGAGAGGTCACATGAAAGTCTGAAATTAGTCTGTTTTACCACTGCCAAGCTTCATAATTAAATAAATGATTTTATTTTACATCAGTAAAATTGCAAAGTTGGACTCAGTGTGAAAATGCTTAACTATTATTAAATAAATATTTATTCACATGTAAATAAATTTTGTGCTATTATATTTTAAAGGGCAAATTTTGAAAAAATTAAGTTTATTTTTTATTTCATAAAATTCATAGTTAATGAAGCATAACAGCTTTTACACCATGCATTAATATCTATTCATTTCCTAAAAGCAGTCATTACATGTAAAATAAAGTTGATAATAATCACATAGCATTCTACTACTTAGAGAAGACAAAAATCGTTATCTTTTTTGTTAAATATTCTTCTAGTAATTTTATACTCATATGCATATTTTAAAGGAATATCATGCCTATACTGCTTGTAACAGATGGTGGCGAATATTTGTACAAATATTATGAATAGTCTTCTATATCATTACATATTATCTATGAAATTTAATTCTTATGTATTGTATAAATCTCTGCGTTATTTAACTACTTTTACAATTTATAGTGAATCTGAATTCTAATCATAAAACTCTGGCAATGCATCGTACCAACTCTACACTTATTCAGGATTACTTCCTCAGCATACATTTCTCCTGAATGATTACAACCATATTCACCCATCTAGTTATATTTGACAGCATTCATTTCATTTAAACTTTGTTCTCATTTGGCCATTTTCTAATCATTGGTAAATTCACAGGAAAAAAATTTTGATTATGAGTAAAACTGAAAATGTTTTCATCTGTTTATTAACATTTATCCTTCTTTGTCATATTCACATTTTACATACTTTTTATAGGAGTTTTGTAATTTTCTTATTAATGGATAAGGCCTATGTATGTATATTTTTATATGTGCTCATGTTTGTTTTATTTTATTATTTTTTACTTTCCATTTTCATGGGACTTCTCATCATCGTAAAAATACTAGCCATTTAAATCCAGCACTCAGTATTTTGTTGTATGTTTTCTATGACATGTTTATGGAATGTTTATAAACCTTCTTGTCAATGGCTTTGAAGTGAAGGTGACTAGGGCAGGGGTGAGAAATAGAGCAGCAAATAAAGGGAAACAACAGAGCCAGCCATGGCACAGAAAGCCTTCTGTGAATAACCAGGCTCCAGGAAGAATCCCCAGTACTCAGACGTAGTAGAAACAGGAGTAGGAAAGTTTCATTCAATAACAATCATCTTTATAAATCTTTGTGGTAGTTTCCAACTTCAAAAAAAAGCATCTTACAAGTCCATAAAGAGTGAACTCTTTATGAGTAAACAAGCAAAGTGGAAAAAATCATCTGGAGGAAACATTTGGGAAGTATTCTGAACTTCTTGATATGACGAGCATGTGGAATTTTGAATGTTTTCTTTGTGACATTGTTGAGAAACATTATTTCCCAGTTATGAAGATAACACTATTGAAGCCGCTTAGTCCTCTTTATTACAATAACACTATTGGGCACAGGTTATATTTTTGTTTACACATTGCAGCTGTTTCTTTTCCTAATCTTTTATAATTATTTTAAAAATCTTTTTGCGTTCTTGTCTTTTAGCTTAAGATGAACAAATCTTTGTAAATCTGTGTTTTCATTTTGACAGTTCACTTAAATAGTCACAAATGTTTTGTTTGATTATGCTATTTGCTCTTTTTTAAAATTTTAAAGATGTGAACAATTCGGGATTAGGCCCATTCTTTCTATTAAATGTCAAAACTGTTTTTATATACATAATAATCTATTCCATGTGGAATGAGCACACATGGCTAAGGTTTTTTTAAATAAAGTTTCTTCTAAAAAAAACTTTTAGATTTACAAAAATGTTGTAAAGACATTTCAACATTTTACAAACCTCTATCAACATTTACAAAAATGTAGAGATTGCACACCTCGTTTCTCCTGTTAATGATGTTTTACTTTGATATAGTACATCTTTTACTATTAATTAACCAATGTCATTATTCTATTATTAACTAAGTACATACAGTATTAGGATTCCTTAATTTTTATGCAGTGTTCTTTTGCTGTTACTGGATCTTGGACACATTACGTCTGGTAATCATGTCTCTCTAAGATCATTTTAGCTGCATGTTCTCTAGACTTTTCTTATTTTTGATGGTTTTGACAGTTTGGGAAGTAATGGCCAGATATTTTAGAATGTCACTTAAGTTAGACAAAATCCAATGATTTTGTCATTATTAGACTGGTATTGTGTGTTCTGAGGAGGAAGCCAAGAGAGGCAAAGTGCTATTCTCATTACATAATATCAAGGGTACATACTATCAATCTGATTAATCACTCTTAATACTAACCTTGATAGCTGGCTGTAGATAGTGTTTGTGAGATATTGTGAGTTCAATTCAAGTCCTCTGTAATAAAGTAACTATTGCAATAAAGTGAGTCACAAAAATCTTTGTGTGTCCCAGAGCATAGACAAGCTACATTTATACTATACTGTAGTCTGTTAAGTATGGAATATCATCTTTAAAGAGACAATGTCCTTATTTAAAATTATTATCAAAAACAGTCATCTAAACCATCAGCAAATCATAATCTTTCTGCTGGTGGTGGGTATTGCCTCAATATTAACGACTCCTGACTTAGCAGGGTGGTGGCTGCTGAAAGTTGGGGTGGCTGTGACAATTTCTTGAAACAACAATGAAGTTTGCCACAGTGATTGACCTTTTCGTGCAAGACTTTTCTGTAACATGCCATGTTATTTCACAGCATTTTACCCACAGTAGAATTTATTTCGAAATTGCAGTAAATTTGTCTCTAGAACTTAGAATTGTGAATCCTTTCCAGAAGATATTCAATTTCCTTTGCCAGATCCATCAGGGGAGTCATTATGGCAGGTAAAGTCTTATAAAATGTATTCTTTTTTTTTTAATGCAAAAACTTTATCAGGGGCTGGGAAGCTTAGTCCTTCTTGACCTCTGCCTTCCTCACGGTGGCCAAAATGTATTTCATAAATAACAAGACATGAAAGTGAAAATTGCTTCTATACTCTGGTTTCTCTTCAGATCATATAAATCTTTCGTCTTTTACTAAAGATTTCTTTGGAGAAAATTGCTCCTAGAACAACAGTCTACAGAATAGCTGTTATGTTAACAGGCATGAAAACAACATAAATCTTCTTGTACTCTCCATTAGAGCTCTTGGGTGATTAGGAACATGGTCATTAAGAAATAATGTTTTGAAAGGAGTCTTTTCTTATGAGCAGTAGATCTCAACAGTGGGCTTAAAATATTCAGTAAATCATGCTGTAAATAGATAGGCTATCATCCAGGCTTTGTTTTTCCATTTATAGAGCACACGCAGAGCAGATTTAGAATAATTCAGGTTCTAGGATTTTTGGAATGGCAAATAAGCACTGGTTTCAACTTAAAGTTACCAGCTACATTATCCCCTAACAAGGAGTCAGCCTGTCCTTTAAACATTTGAAGCCAGATATTAACTTCTTCTCTCTAGCTAGAAAAGTTCTAAACAGCCTTTTGTTTGAATATTGGGCTATTTTATTTGCATTGAAAACATCCTTAGCAAAACCACCTTCATGAATGATTGTAGCTAGATCTTCTGGATAATTTCCTACAGCTTCTGAATCAGCACATGCTGCTTCATCTTTTACCTTTAAGTCATGGACTTGGTTTGTTTCCTTAAACATCATGAATCAACCTTGGCTAGTTTCAAACTTTTTTCCTACAGCTTCCTCATGGCTCTTAGCCTTCATAGAATTGAAGATATGTAGTACCTTACTCTGGATAAGGCTTCATTTTAAGGGAATGCTGTGGCTGGTTTGATCTTTAATTCAGAATGTTAGAACTTTCTACGTATCAGCAATAAGGCTCTTTCACTTTCTTATAATTTGTTCGTTAGAGTGACACTTTTAATTTCCTTCAATAATTGTGTGTGTGTGTGTGTGTGTGTGTGTGTGTGTGTGTGTGTGTGTATGCGCACATTCATAATTTGGCTAACTGTTTGATGCAAGGGATCTATCTTTTCAACTATCTAGGAGTTCCACATACCTTCCTAAGTTTAATCATTTCTAGTTTTTGATTTAAAGTAAGATACCTGGAAATCTTTCTTTTCCTTGAATACTTAGAGGGCATTGTTGGCTTAATTTCAATATTATTGTGTCTCCAGGAAGAGAAAGGCCTGAACATAGAGAGAGAGAAGGGAATGGTTGGTCTGTAAAGCAATCAGAACACACACAATATTTATCGGTTAGGTTCACATTCTTACATGGGCGTGGTTTGTGGCACTCCAAAACAATTGCAACAGTAACCTTAAATATCACTGACCACAGATCACCATATGGGGTATAATAATAATGAAAAAGTTTAAAATATTGCAAGAACTAGCAAAATGTGACACAGAGACATGAAGTGAACACGTTGTTGGAAAAATGATGAAAACAGACTTGCTCAATGCAGGGTTGTCACAAACCTCACTTTGTAAAAACACAATACCTTGCAGTGAGTTATGATTGCACCATGGCATTCCAGCCTGAGTGACAGAAAGAGACCCAGTATATATATGTAGGATCTGCAAAGTGTGATAAAAGAAGTGTGTCTTTATTGTAAATTTATTCTCTCTCTCTTTTTTTTTAATGTGTGGGGTACAATTCAGCGTTAGGTATACAAATGTTCATTGTGCAGGTTCCCTTGTTGATAAGGTGTGCCCACCACCCCCATCCCCACAGTTTCCTACTACTGCCCTCCCCCGGAAGTTTCCCACTACTGTCAATTCCCTTCTTATAGTATTATGATAGTTGTTCATGGTTCAATCATGAGTGAGAACACGTGATACTCAGTTCTTTGTTTCTGTGATAGATCACTCAGTATTATAGCCTCTAAGTCCATCCAAGTTGCTGCGAAGTTCATAATTTTGTCCCTTATTCTTCTCCCTTTCCATATTATACTTTAAAAAAAAAAACAAACCAGGCCAGGTAGCTTCCAACTGTAATCCCAGCTACTTAGAAGGATTCTGTAGGAAGATCGCCTCAGGCTAAGGGTTCAAAAGCAGCCTTCACAACATAGTGAAATCCCAATCTCTAAAAAAAAACCAAACAAACAACAAATTTGAATTAGCTGGAATGGGTGGTGCACAGCTCTATCCCTGGCAGCACAAGGGTCTGAGGTGGAAATATCATTGAGCTCAGGAGTTTGATATTACAGTGAGCTAAAATTGCCCTACTACACTCCAGCCTGGATGACAGAGTGAGACCTTGTCTCTGAAGCAATAAAACAAAGTAAAAATAAAAGAAAGTAATTATGTACAGCTTCTTCTTTAAAAGTAGTGGCCCCTTCTCCACTTTTAAGAGTGGGCTATCTACATATGTTTTCTGAGATTGTTCTGCATAAGAATTGTCTTTTTTACCACTAATTTACTTATTGACTTAAATCAGTGTGAACACATGGATATTTACTTGTACTTCGGATTGTAACACAGTTATTTATTCTGTTGCTCAGATTGTTCCAGGTTTGCCTGTTAGAAGCACTTTAGTGATTCCTGTGTTATTTTTATATATGCTCATCACTATATTGTTGTGGTAGCTATTATCACTGTTGCTATTTTAAGGACTTCCTTAATTTCTAGCACAAAAAGATGTTCAAGGTTATCCTGTATATTTTCTATCACAACTCTAAAAGTAAGCTAATTTTCCTAGGACCTTGGTTCTATTTTTTTTTTAATTTATTTTTATTTTATTTTTTTGACAATAGTATCAGAAATCAAGCTATGGATGCTAGATTTCTTGTTTTTCTTAGGGTTTCACTATTCTATGTCTTCTTAGGTGACAGAGCATGGAAACAGACATGTGTATTCTAACCTTTGTCTATGCAACATGGTCCTCGAATAATGTCAATGATTCCTGGCTGAAGTCACTGTCTCTGTGGAGTTTTTAAGCTCTCCTTAGTCTGAGAAGGTTTTTCCTTATCTTCTGATTTCCTCCAGTACCCTGAAGATGTGTACATGAAGTAGATGGGTACATCTACAGCATCCCAGTCTAAATTAATGTAGGTGTGTGTGTTAGTGCACCCTGCAGTGGGATTTTTTTTTTTTTTTGTCCAGGGCTGGTTCTCACCTGATGCCTTGAGTTTTCTTGATGATTTCTGACCACTCATAATCCTGAAGTGGAATAATTGGGCAAATAATTATCCTATTTGTTTTCAGTAATCTTTTAAAGATGTATGTGTAGCTCACATTTATTCCAGTGTTCAATATTAGAAGTGTTTTGATCTTTGCTTAGAAGTTTGGTGGTGTTTTGTGACAAGAAATATGGTTAGAAACTTGACTCTTGTTCATATCAATTGTCTATGGTAAAATTGGTATCAGTATACGTCATTTTGCTTAAATTTACAGTTTCCAAAAACCCATTGAAGATGTTAAATAAAGACATACTGAATATATTTCTATAAGCATAGCCATCTCTATCAATATTAAGCTAAATGTGAATTCATGCTGATGCATCCAACTCTCATCTTTTACCACATGTATCATTTTAGCCTTCTGTGCTTGTTTGTCTGTAAGCTCCAACAGAGAGAAACCTGGTTCCCACCATCTGCTATCTATTTACTTAGTTTTCAGAATCCAATATCCATGTATAATGGTTTCAAATCTGTTAACCTATATCCCCATGGAAACAAAAAGAGCTTTAGTACAGTGCTTCTGCGTAGCTTTATTTTTTGCCTTTATTATTATAGTTCCCATTTCCAAAGTTAAGGTCAACACATCTTCCCCCACCTCTTTCAGTGACATTATTTCCTACATTTGTAATAGAGTGAAATGTTATTATCACAGTCAGCATTCCATCTTGGGGTCCTATTACATCATAATTTTTTTAATGCATACAATAAGGCTTACTCTGACATAAAATTCTCTGTGTTTTATCAAAGGCATAATGTGCCAAGCCATTACAGTATTATACAGAAAAGTTTTATCACCCTAAATATTCCTTGTGACTTACTTATTTAACATTTTCCCTTAACCAAATCCTTGATAAACACTGCTTTGTTTACAATCTTTAAAATATTTCCTGTTCCAGGATACTGTGTAAATGGAATCATGAGTTATATAGGCCTCTTAAGACTTAACAACTTTTCATGGTTCTATATTTTCTTACTCAGGGTTGATAAACTTTGTCTATTTTTTCCTTTTCTTCAAAATTTCAGCACAAAATTAGAAAAAACTATTTTAGTTTAACTGCTAGTAAACTTTATATTTTTCAAAAAATTATTTACATCTCTTCCATGTAGAAATCAATCTTAAACATAAACTTTTAAAATAAAATAAATACATTTTCAAATGTAATTAGCATAAAACTGTATTTACCTTTCCTCTATGCTCATTTTTTTTCCACACTTTATCTTTATTACTTTCTCTGTTTTAGTTGATATGGTGGGATATTTTATATTGTTTTTATATTTTTAAATGTTTCCTCAGGTGATAGTAATATCAATTAGTATATTCATTTTATATATATTCATTTTACACTACATATAAATACTTTAAATTTGTATTATTTTGATAACTTTTAAAACAATGTTGAAGATACAAATTTTACAGTATTTTCTAATCATATCTTTTTTAACCTAAAAAGTTTATAAGACTGTTTTCTGTACTTTTGATACAATCTGCTTTTAATTTGCTGCCTATTTGTTGATTTTTCTCTTTATCATTGTTAAAGAATGCAAAATCATTCTACAGTCCATATTTGTCAAAGGAGCGTCAATTGCCAACGATCAATATCTGTCCTCCATTGAGTGTTGTGTTTCATAAGTGTTGCTCCAATCATTGCTACTTCAACTACCAAATGTCAAGGGTTTCATTTTCAAATCTCTCATCACCAGAAATAAGAATGAGATTGTCATTCTCATACAGGCAAGCAGATTAGTCAGACATTTTATCAATTTGGTACTAGCATTCTAAAAGCTTGTGAGATGTAAAGCGTATTTCACTTTGGTCTTTAACATGAAATAATGCTTTCTCATTCTTGCATTTCTTTGCTAATTTCTATAAAAAAATTGAGAGAATGAGGTTCTTCAACCCACTGAATTACATCAAATTGCATCACGTTATTTTCTGGAAACTAAAGCACACTTAGTTATTATTTTTAAGGTAATTTTTATAAAAATGCATCTATTTTTCTGTCGTTTGAAGTTATTCCAAAGTATTTATTAAAAAATAAATGGCTAACAGTAGCCAAACAATTTTTGATAAAGAAACATTACATAGAAATTTTGCATTCCCTTCTTGATTTCCACCTTTTCCCTATCGCCAAAAGGAACGTGGAATCTGTGGCAAAGCTTAGCATTTTACCTGATGCTATGAGTGTATGATATGTATAGTGTTTTCTAAATATAACACTGCAATGAGCACAATATATTATTTGTATTTGCTTATAACTGAAATAATGGAGCAAATTGTGAAATATAGAGGAATTTAATGGATTAAAAACATAAAAATTAAAAGATCTCCTTTGAGAGAAAAAAGATATGACAATATTATAATGTTTAATAATATTGCATGATCATTTTTAAAATTTCCACTTGAGGCTAAGAGACATTTGCATCACTAATATTTTACAAATATGATTCTTTAAGGGAAAATGTTCTTCAATCCCAAAACAGATGCTAAAATAAAAATTCACTAAGAAGCACTAATTGGACTCCTGAGTATAAAAATTTCATCCATTTTTAAAGGACATTTGTGTGCTATCAGCAGAGTATTAGTACTACAAAAAATCATAGTTTTCAGAATGATATATTTAGCAAAGTCTCAAACAGTTAATCAGTTACCCAGAATACTCTCTGAACTAATATTTCTAAAAAGCTTACCTTATAAAAATCGGATGGGTAAAATGGTACTCCTGAAACATATATGTCTTAAGATACTATTATAATAATAAAGCATTTTAGCGTGATTTTAATTATTAACTATATTGAGTTATAAATATTCAAACAAAAAATATAGCAATTATGTTGTATACCATGCATATCAAAACTGTTTCATCAAAGGGAAGACCTAGATCCATAATTTTATTGAGCACTTGAGATAAAACTGTATTTTAACAGACACACATATATCTTATGTTTAAAAAATTAGTTGCTGGGTACCATTTCTTCTTACATATAAAAGCCTCTGGTATGTCCTCATATTTTCTCTACTGAATTCCTGTCTTTGTGGTAACTTTTAGTAAAAGTACTTGACATCAAAGCAATAATTACATAACACACATATTTAACACATATTCATTTTTATTACCAATTCATGTAATCCCAAAGAAAATGTGACAAAATTTAACTTTCATGTGGTTTTTAAATTTTTACAAATACTTGTCTTGACTTTTCTTTGTAAGGTCTGCCTGTCATCTTTGACTTTGTAATGACTTTACATACTTTATAAATTTCAAACAAGTTAGAAATGTTTCAAGAACTTTACTAAGTAAAACTTTAAATTTACTGTCATCATCAACAAAACTCTAATCACCATAATGTCAGATCTGTTTTCAAAATCTGTGTCCATTTTTATTTCTTTTCGTAAATGGAGTTGGGCAAATGAGGTTACCAAATGAACCCCGCTCTCAGGACTCACTTGGTAGCCGATTCTATCCTCAATTTTACATTTCACAACAATGAACAAAAGAATATAAAGCGGAGGGAGTATAAGCATATTAGTACAAAAAAAGTGAAGGAGAATGCTGGCGGGGGCGGTTAAATCATAAGCCCCCAATTATTGACACACTTCTTTCCTTGGGTACTTTCCTTAAGATCTGGGCAGACTTCTGACTGCTTTGATCTCAATGGACTAAATGATGTGATTCCCAGGCTTTAACAGCTGTGATTAGAGTGCTGGGCTAAGACCAGCTCCAGGTCAGCCATATTTTGGGAAAGCCAAGTCAAATGAAGGTGCCATGAAGCTTGATTCAATTAAACTAGAAAACAGAAGTTATAAATGAAGGCAAGAAAGGGCAGTGAACTGGGATGCCTGTTCTGGAGTTTGAGAGAACCAAATTTCAATCTTACTGGCTATGCCTGAATGTATATTCAGTGTTGACACAAAGGAAAATGCTATTTCCAACTTATTTTGTGTTGAGCTGCACCTTCAGCAACACACCACATTCTTATGCAACCCTGTAATGTCCATTCGAGAAAAGGCAAGTATCTCAACTCACTAGCCACTTCAAAACACCTCCGAGGTTGAAACGTATGAGTATTCTGCTGAGACACCATCCTGCATCTGCCAAGAGAATACCTTGTGCTATCTTCTCAAGAAACCCCGAGGAGAGCTTTAACTACAGGGATTACATGGTTTATGTATAGTTTTAAAACATCATCTTGGCTGTTCAGTGTAGGATAGATTGGAGAACAACAAGAGTAGATTATCAGGGGTTTCTTTCAATAGGGCAATGAGTTATAACAGTGGCTTAGACGAGGGTAATCATGGGAGCAGATTTTCAATTTAACTTGAAAGTAAACTATGAAAATTGTTGATGAATTGGACTTGTAGTGGAGGCAATAGAAGTTCACTCTTTTTAATTTATTTTTCATCTCTTTTATTATTTATCAGGGGGAACTCTTTTTGTATTTGCTATTTGAGTGAGTGCGTGTGCTGCCATTTATGTTATTTTCTTACCTTAAGGTGTTTATTTTTTCTTTGTGATGCCTTTAACTTATGACTCATAGATTATCTCGAATAAATTAACCCTTTCACTTTAATATATTTTGCAAATATTTTTCCAACTTGTCATTATTATTGTACTTTTGTTTATGCTGTGACTAGATTGCTATCATAGAGTTTAACATTTTATTTTCAAGTATTTGGCTTTATAAAATGCACCACTCTAAAAATGTTTTCTATGTCTCTCATCTAAAACTAAAAAAACAAACACCAATGTAGACTCACTAAAAAGTTATCTCCTTCTGCCTCTCTAAATTTTAATACACTTTAAAACAAATAAAAATTATATGTTTGGGGAATAATTCATAACTTAGATGATAATTTATAACTTGGATCAAAGCAAATTTGAATCTGATTTTCTAAGAAATGTTTGTACTATTGAAAGATCAAATTGCTCAAAAACCTATACTCCATACATTTTAGTTTGTGTTTTTATGTCCCCTAAACAAGTATCTATGATTAATATCTGATAAGCTGTGTCAGATTCATCTTTAAATTATTTTATTCTCTGGATCTCTAAATGGACTAAGGGAAATAAAATAAATCTAATAATTTCCTTTTAATTTTATTAGTTTGAAAGATATGGAAAATGAACCACTCAAGTCTACAACAGAGCCTTTGTAAACTCCAAATTTTGAACTAGTAGATTCTTTCATCCATATGAAGAAGCAAACAATTTCTCACATTCGCTTGCTCATACCTGAGTGATTTTAACCTTCCTAGTGTGAATTCTGACTCAGTGTTTGGCTCACGGCATTGTCAATGTGTATCCTGAATGAATAATGAATCTTATGCTGATACGTTTTTGAAAGAACAGGTACATAAATATTTGATTATTCAAAATTACACTAATTAATTATTTGTAAAAATCATTTTTTTCAAAACATGATCAATTAATAAATCATAGAAATCACTGATATTACCAACTTTGTCTAAAGGAATATGATTTATTTCACAGCATAAGGCAAGAATGGAGTATATTTGTGCTTAAACGTGGAGTTAATACTTGTTTGTACAGATCCACTTATGGATTTGATTAAAAACCTGAAAGGAGGCTGGGCTCGGTGGCTCAGCTTGTAATTCCAGCACTTTGGGAGGCCAAGGCGAGAGGATTGCCTGAGTCCGCAGGTTCGTGACCAGCCCGGCAACTTGGGGAGACATCATATATACAATAAATTTTTAAAAATTAGCCAGGCATGGTAAGGTGTGCCTGTAGTTCTGACTACTTGGAAAGCTGAGGAAGAAAGATAGCCAGAGCCCAGGAGGTCGATGCTTGGGCAGCCATGAGTGTGCCACTGACAAAAGGGAAAAATTATAAACAGAACTGTGCTTATTCTTTGGCAGAAGGCAAAAGGGGTCAAAGTACAAGAAAGAGACAAGTTTTAAAAAATTGATATGATTCCTATACTTTTAAAATGTACTTCCCTGCATGTAATACTTAAAAAAAAAGGAAGGCAATTTCCATACAAAAATAACATTTTGAATTGCATGTTTGCTTTTGTTCACATGTGTGAAATAATGGCAATAATCAACTATTTTTGCTGTAGGTGCACTTTCATGCAGTATTGTATAGTTTAGTAAAAACAAATTTCTCAGCAATCCCACCCCTCAGCATATGGGTGTACTCAAGTCAGAATTTTCCCAGAATTTCAGCTACTTGTGGATCTGAATGTGGGCAGATTTGTTTCAATGCAATGAACCATGACAGAGCCCAGGCGGGTATCCCTGGATGGGCAACCCCTATCTATTTGTTCACATACCCAGAGCAGCTGTGGTAGAAGCAAGATCACATTAATCATCTTGCTTTCAAAAGCATAGTATATTGTCTTTGCAGTTTAACAACTTATTAATGTAATAGGAAAATAAAGCACAGCATTTTATATTTCAATTATGCCATCAAAAGGTAAAGAAGTAAAAGGATCACAATAGCAAAAACATGGAACCAACCATGTTGCCCATCGAAGCTGGACTGGTTTGAAAAAATGTGGTATGGAGAAGCGGCAAGATGGCGATGGGGCAACTCGGTCTGTAAAGCCCTCTGCAAAGGAGATCGGCAGTGGGTCTCTGACTCTCGCCCCAGGGGGCTGCGAACCCCAACATCGCAGCCTGTACTTCATATGGAGCGTGGCTGTTGCCACCACTGGGGAATCGCAACGGACTGGACAGTCACTGCGGCGCAAACGGTGCCGCCGCCGCCGCCACCGCCACAGCCACCTCACGCCCCCCGCCTCAGCCATCGCCACTGCTGCCGCAGCCTCTGTGACAACCATAGCACATCGCACCACCCGGGCTGGAGGCAATCCACTTCAAACCCCTTCAGGGAAGATCTGCTAGGATCTCTGCCACCTCTCCTGTGACCCAGACGTCCTGCCTGCCGTAAGTTTCCTGTTGACTGCCCTGAGGCAAGCAGCCATCTTGTTCCTGTCCGACCACACCCCCTCTGGGGTGAGCAGCTGAGATAGCACCACCTGCTGGCGATTCAAGGTAACAAAACCAAAACGGGAGAAACAAGCTTGATAAAGACATAGACCAGAGTGCTGAACAGAGGGTAATCTGAACTGTCCTTCACAGCAGACCAGGGGCAACTGACCCTAACTGCAAACTAATTTACCAGCTTGAAAAGAAAACTAGAAATCAGACCTGAAAGGACATTGGACTTAAACGAAATGTCTCAGAGTATGCTTCACTGATTCTATTAGTTTAATGACTTAATTCTATTCCTACTGTATTGTTCCCTTTTTTCTTTTTCCTTTTCCTTTTCTTCTCTTTTCTTCTCTCTGTAAACCATATCTTTGTATAGCGGAACAGCACACTAATAAGGTGGTTGGTTACCTTGTATGTTAGCATCACTATATGTTTTATTTTTATTTTTTATTATTTGTATGAGAGTTGGTTCATCTGTAGCTGTGGTCTATTGTTTTTATCTGTTTCAGTATAGGCCTCTCTCTCTATTTGTTGGCACACTCATTTGTTTCCCCCCTTACTCATCTATCTCTCCACTCCCCTCTTCAACCCACTATCTGCTCCATTCTCTCCCCTGTACTAACCACATTTTATTTCAGGGAGTAAACCTACAGTCCCACTACATGGACAGATTCCAGGGCAGTGGGAAGTGGGTTCCACATTATCCACACACATGTTAGCGAATACCAGGACCCGCAGACAGATTTTGAATCACAGCTCCCCCCTTAAGTAAATCATAAAACTGCAAAAAGGACCACCTCCAACCTACAGTGCAACTCCAGAATTGAACAAAGTAAGAGGGCATACATAAAGAATAGGAGATTGAACAAACAGAAGTAAAACCAATTCCTTTACCCCTGAAACAGAATTAAAGAAGATGGTGACATGGAGGGAAGGAAAAAGTAGGGAGGGGGGAAAACTGCACAAATGAAAAAAAACCAAAAGAAGAATATAGGTCTCACACAGACCCCTGGGAGATCA